>NW_023276807.1:68185042-68387542 GCF_003668045.3 Cricetulus griseus | reverse complement strand
GCTCTCCAGGTGTGAAGGAACGCTTGCACCCACTGGCTAAACTCCCAGTCCCCCTGGCCCTGTGGAGAGAGCTGTGTATGCCCTGTCACTTATGTGCAAAGCAATACCGCTAGATTATTTTTAAGAAAGTGTCTCACTATGTAGCCCTGGCTTGCCCCAAACTCACAGATCCCCTTGCCTCCTCCCTCGTGCTGGAATAAAAATCATGAGCCACTATGCTCTTCCTTGTAAGAACATTTTGTTTCTAATTTGTGACTCGGGAAGCCAAGGCATGGCTTCCAATCATCTCCAGGCTGTAAGTGGCAGGATGGTTTGACAGGATGAGTCCTAAGCTTGCCCTTTACTTACCCAAAGCCTCTCGGGTACAGCAGCTGTTTAGAGACCCCTCTCACTGCCACTCAGGGCCCTACTGACTGCTAGCTTTTCTATGTCCCGACTGTCCCCATGCCTTCTTTCCCTCTGTGACCTCGGTTTCCTTTCTGTAAGTGGTGAGCCCACCATGAGCATCCTTGTCACCTGAGGTCACCTTGCTCTTTCTCCTTGGCCTTTGGTGTCAGATGGCCTTCTGCTGTCACGTAACCGGATATCTAGAGCTAACCCTGGACACCGGGCTTCACCTGCTCCTCTACCTCTATGCATCAAACTATGTAGCTTTCTTAAAAGGATAGAGTATATTGACTGATCAATTGATCGATTTAGAGAGAATTGATTTGTGTGTGGGGGTGGGGGGTACAAGCATGGACATTCCGTGGTTCACATGTGAAAGTGAGAAAACAACTTGCAAGAATTTTAGGTGGAAGTTTCTGTCCTGCCAGCAGCTCCCAAATAAACACACAGATGTTACTATAAATCTTTCCGCCAAATGCTGCCTGAGCCTCACCGCCACGTGTGAACTTTACGCCAGTAGCCTGCCTGAGTTAGGCCCAAATAAATACACAGAGAGACTTGTATTAGTTACAAAGCTGCTTGGCCAATGACTAGGACTTCTCATCTGTTAGCTCAGTCTTAAATATCATAAATCTATATATTTTATAAGACTTATCTTATCGGACGCCTTATTGGCGTCCCTCGTTGTCGGTGGATCACATCTTGCCGCTGGAGCAGGAGCGGAGGGGAAAAGAGGGCCCTCCTTTTTCTCCTTCGCTTAAATATGAGTCTCCTTTCTATGTCACTTCCTGCCTGGATCAGCACTTCTCTACTACATTTCCCAGAATCCTCTTTGACTCCTAGTCCTGCCTAACTTGCCGTTTTATTGGCCAAACAGTATTTTATTCAACAATCAATAAGATAAACATACACAGAAGTATTTCCCCATCACACAGAGGCTTAATAGAAATTATAAATGCTCTGCTGATAGCTCAGGCTTATCATTAATTAGCTCTTACAACTTAAATTAACCCATTTCTATTAATCTGTGTATTGCCATGTGGCTTGTGACTTTACCAGTCCTTCAACATGTCTTGCTCCCTCAGTCTCTCCCCAGCCCCTAAACTTGTGTTCTCCACCACCCTATCTCCTTATAATGGGGCTGCCTTCACTTCCTGACTGTAACCACGTCCCTATATTTCTCCAACTTCCCCTCCATAGGAGCCACTGTAATGTCCTCCCTCTGCTACGTCATCCCTCAGACAGTTCATACCCACAGCTACAATCTGTTCTCCCCATGACAGCAGCTCCTGGCACCTCTGTCAGCTGTGTGACAGACATCAGACTGAACCGAAAGCTCCACCATGCACTAAGTTTCTCTGTTTTGTCCATTGCTAATGACAACCCCGTCTTGACTAACTTCCCTGCCACCCCGCTAATCCACTATGAAAGCAGTTGCTTTCTGGGCTTACAGATAGCCTTGTCATTGCCCAGTGTGTGGTTTCCCCATCAGACACTGGCTCTGTGAGTATCTGACTCTAATGGTCTCACAGCGCCATCTCCACAGCCTGAATTACAAGTACAGACTAAGTTGTCCAATAACGAACATGTGAAGAATTTGTGAAAATACTGGTTTGCACCTATAAATGTCAGCTGACAAGAAATGATCTATTAATCTTCCTAGATCCTAAGCCAGTCCTAATTCATGTGTGTGAAGGGGTGCTGGGGACTGAACCTGGGGCCTCAAGCAGAGCTCTCTGCACTGAGATCTGCCCTGCACCCCCCCAGACAATCTCTTAACTGTTCCATACACTCACTTCTGCTGTCAAGCAGGAGACACCCTGGCGCTGCGCCTGGGGCCTGCACACCCTGGGTTCTCTTGCTAAGGAATTTTGCTGTTAAAATGAGCAGTCATGCACCTTTCCTAAACCAGCACAGTCTCTAACTACATTCTACACAAATACTTCGCCTTGTATCCATAGGTAAGTGTGGTTCCCACCCCTTATCAAACCGACAGAGATCATTACCAAAAGCTACAATAGGCTAAAATGCAGAGACCATGGACTGCCTGTCTGCAATTAACATACTTACAGCATAAACCTTATACCTAAGGCTCAGAGGACATTGTAGAAAGGCTGCTGTGAGATGGACTCACCTAAAAGAGAAAGGACATGAAGGGATGGGCCGGGAGGAGAGAGTAGATCTATCTGGGAGGAATTGGGAGAGAAAGAACGAGGAGTTGAGTATGACAAAATACACTGTATGAAATTTTCAAATAATAAAAATACCATATTATTTTTGGTGTGACAAGCTGTCAAACCAACCTTGAGTCGCTTCCCGAATTTAAATTCAACAAACTCATGTGGCTGGTGGCCCCAGCCGTGGACAGCTAGACACAGAGCACCTCTGCTGTCACTGAAAGCCCAGCTCTTAGCATTTGATGACCTTGAATGATTCTCTATTTGGGGGATAGCGTGGAGGGAGTTACAGAGGAAAGGGGAGGAAAGAGGCATGTTGTCTTCTTACACCATGATTTCATATGGATGCATATGTGGCAAAGAACAGCGGTGAAGCCACTGGGCCTGCACATTGCCCTGTGGAACTTACAGTGACGTATCCCCCAAATGTGTGGCATGGGCAATACTGGAGATAATGTTTGCAGCTGATGGAGAGAACTCCATCTTTGAAGTATACAGTGAATATGGTAGGATTTGATTTGGGTTCTATGGAATAACTGCTATATGGTGGTGACATGATGAGTCAACATCACCTTCAGCTCTTCCACTCTCAGCAAATGTCACTGCCATTGTAAGTTTGAGACGTCTTTCCCTGCCCTCAGCAGACTTACCACTTCCTCTTCATCCTTATTCTGCAGCAAAACCATCCATGTAAACATGCATACCCCATCTCCCACTGGAACAAACTCAGCTGCCCTCATCTGGCCTCTCTGCTGTCTCCTTGGCCTTTCTCGGGTCACAACATGGCAACAGAGATCCTGCCATCACAATCAGTGTCTGCTGCATACAGAACAGCATGGCAGAGGCTTGGAAAATGGCCTGGAGGACAGCTTAATAAACTTTCGCCTTGCCCACACTCAGATTGAGCCAGACTGCACCACCACACACCAGGGTCACACCACACTGACACCCCAAAGCCCTTCTCCCTGCAATGCCTAACTTGACTGATATGGGGCTTTCTAAAGTGGCTGGGCTGGGGGTGTGCCAATGATAAAGAGTCCTCACTATTGTGCAGTCATCGCTTCTCTGCTATCTGCTCTTGTGTAAAAACACCCTACACAGCTTCTAGAAAGTTTTAGCAGCAGCTGTTGAAGGATTGCGGAGTCACAGTGATGTCTATTAAAAGCCTTCCTCAAAACAATGGGATGCTGTGACTCTGGGGTGAAACCTGTGCCAAAGCCAGAAATTATCTTTCCCAGCCTCATCTTAAGGGGAAGATGTGCCAACCGACACGGTGACCCCTCAGCCCAGCCGTGGGGCAGTAAGAACTTGAGACGGTGTCCCTTTGGAATCTGTAATACAAAGCCTGTCTTTGGAGACTGGCACACGAAGCTTCGGATTTAGATCTGTCACACCAGAGAACTGATTGAGCTTCGTCCTGTCCTGCAAGGGCTGCATACCCCTTGGAAGGAAACGTCTCTCACGTGACACCTAAGTAAATGTGGTTCACAGTTGAAATGATCTAATAAACACATAAGCCTTTGGGTGAGAACTCAAAGCTGGAGAGGTTGAACTGCATCACCTCCTGTTCTCCTTGCCAAGACCTGCAGCCTGCCTAAGCATGAGCATCCGAGAAGGTCTTTTGCACAAGTGATCTTTATTTGGATCATTGTTGAGAAATGGGGTTCTTGGTCCTAATGTGGTTCTGAGTTTAGCAGGAGCTTTCACAGCCCGGCTGTGGGCAGACATCTCTTTGTCATCAAAAATTAACCTGTGAAAATGTCTCTGTACTCATTGTCTCATACCAGAAAAAAAAATAATGTTATGAACACTCATGCGGGCATGCAAAGTAGCAGCATATTATTAAAAGCTTTGTTAAGAATTTACAGAAAAATGCCGGGCCATGTTGGTGCACGCCTTTAATTGCAGCACTAGGAGAAGGCAGAGGCAGGAGGATCTCTGGGTTGGAGGCCAGCCTTGTCTACACAGTGAGCTCCAGGATAGCCAGGGCTGCACAGAGAAACCCTGTCTCAAACAAAAAAATTACAGAAATGTAGAAAAATAAGGTAAAGAATTAAAGGGGGAACTCCCAAAAATTGGGAAGAGTTCCCAAGGGAGGAAAAAGTCATTGAATTTCTTTTGTCTAGATGCTTTATAATAAAATTGGACAGAAGCTGAGGAAAGGGCTATTGAGATTGGCTAACTCTCTGGGCTGTCATGGGTTGAGTCAATGGAGGGCCCACAGGCTCTACGCATGTCCTCCTCACCATATCAGGTTGATGATCATGCAGTGTTCTGTGTGGCACACAGTTAGAAGTGGTTGAAGTCCCCCTCTGTCCCTCTCTGACTCCGTTTTGATATTGAACATCTGCTAACTTAGTCACTTGTCACCGTTACTGATCTTCAATATTGCAGGCTCTCCGGTGCTGATAATTATACTGATAATTATATCTCTTTGTTGCTACATTTTCGTGATCAACTTTTAGCTTTGTCATAGCAAGGAGTCACTCTATCCAAGCCACTAGGAAGAAGCTACAGTCTCTTGTCTACTCTATATATTTATCTGTAGGGTTGTCTGGGTTGATCTGCTGGGTTGAACCTTACTGTTAGAAGCCACCTCACAATTTAGCCTGTCACAATTAGCTGCATTAGAAGTAAGAATATGTGGATGATAATAATGCCATCAGTGGGGACAGGGTTGGGGGACAGCCAGCCTACCATCACTATCACAGAGCCCTGTCCCTGCTCTTATTTCTCTAGCTTGGCTACCTCTTACCCAGCCAGCAAACCCTTTTATTCCTCTTCTTTGAGGTTCCAGACTCTCCATGTTAACCCTTGGTCTTCCTTTAACCACAGCCTCTGTGCTTACTGCAACACATGTGAGCCACTTGCAATTGTCACTGTGGCCCCTGTCCCTTTCTACCCCCTCTGGAGAGGTCCTGCATTCATCCCTTGTCTGCAATGGGCAAGTGCTCACTTGAACGTGCCAGAGAAGGTGAGAGCAGAATACGCATGGAAGCAGCACACTCCCTTTAATGGGTGCAAACTCCTGCAGTTTGGAAAGAGGGCCCATCTCTTTGCCATGATGATATCTTCATCTTCATGATGAAAGACCAGATCCTTAATCTTTGTCAGCTAACCAAATCATGGATTCCTTGCAGAAAAATGTGTGAGCCTCATCAAGGAGGCATTTATTAGAGCAGTGAAAGTGACAGGAAGCTATTAATTTTGGTTGAAACTGGTGGACACAGACATTCTCTGTGGAAAAAGCCTGGAATTGTTCTGAAGGGTAGGATGGAGACTGAACCCTTATAAGGCAGTCACTTTATCATTTCCCAGAAAGAGGAGCTGTGGGAATCTGGCTTCTCAGTAACTCCACCTTGCAGGAGGCTAGGCTAAAATACAGAGAGAGTCTTCAGGAACATCATCTGGCACAGGAGGAAGGTGAAGGATGTCTGGCACCCTAGAGTCAAGTCCAACCCTTTCTGTACCTGTAAAAAGAAGCCTGAGGAAGATTTTCCCCAAACACCTGCAAATGTGACCTGGTTTGGAAATGCAGCTTTTGCAGGTGCCATTGGTTGTGCCAAAGTCATATTGTGGGAGAGCTGGTTCTCATCCATCATGGCTGATGTCTTTATAAGAATAGGATACCCACCCCAAGGAAGCTGACTATATGGAAATAGATGGACTAAGAGAACACCAATGTGACAGAAGGCCAAGGGCCAGAGAAACGAGCCAAGAGGTACCAATGACTAAGGACACTATCAGAAGGTAGAAGAAACCAAGAAGGATGCTGACAATGGCAGGGTCAAGATCTTGGTCACCTCAACCCCAAAACTGTGAGAGAGTAAGTCCCTGTGTTTGAATGTACAGGATTCACTCTTGTCTGGATGCCAAGCTGTCTTACCTCAGCCCTCCACAGAGGGAAGGGAGGAAGTTGTGGGTGAGGATGGGTGAGCCTCCAGATGTGCCTGCAGGTCATGTTCTTTCACGTATGTAAAGTCACAGGTGTAAGAGGGAGGAGTGGAGTCAGACTGTGGCAGCACACGCCTTTAATGCCAGCACTTGGGGGGCAGAGGCAGGTGGATCTCTGTGAGTTGGAAGCCAGTCTGGTCTACAGAGAGTCCCAGGACAACCAAGGCTACACAGAGAAACCCTGTCTCAAAAAATGAAAAAAACAAAACAAAATAACAACAACAAAAAAACACCAAAAGAGGAGGAGCTAGGGATCAGGGACACTCAGGGTGGTGGAAGGCATGTTCCTTTTCTTTTCTTCCCACCGCTATATTTAGTGTTGCCTGACAAACTTTTGTTAAAGCCAATTCGGAAAAACATGCAAGGAGTTAAAGAGATTGCTCAGCGCTTAAGAGCACTGGCTTCTCTTCTAGAAGACCCAGGTTCAATTCTCGGCACCCATATGACAGCTCCCAACCATCTGTACTCCAGTTCCAGGGGAGCCAATGCCCTCTTCTAGCCATGGAGGAACCAGGCACACATGAAGTGCACAGGTACACATGCAGGCCAAAGACAATATGCATAAAATTTAAATTTAAAAAAAGAAAGAAAGGATGCAAAATTCATAGACCAGACTCATTTGTTGATGTTAGTGACCACACTGCTGCCTGGGTGCCCAGCTACACTGTGCCCAGCTCTCCAGTGAAGTTTCAGGAAGAGGCAGAAACCACAGCCCTGAGGGATGCATTGCCAACCCAAAGCTGGGGTCTCTTAGCAAAACCCTCAAATTCTGCAGCACCTTTCATAGTCCAGGTTTCAACCACTGTTTTCCATTCAGTCAGTGCCAATGGCCCCATGTGCCACTCTCCTGTCTCTGATCTCAAGCCTCTTCCAGATTTTGGTGCAGCATTTTCTACAATCTTGTTGATTCCCTTGATGCTGAGCTGGAACTACCTATCATGCATGGGATGCTGTGACTAAATTTCTGTAAAAACAAAAGACTTTTATTGAACACCAACCAGCAAAGAGGCAGGAGGCATGCTGCAGTTGGCCTCCCATCTGCTGGTAAGGAACAGATGAGAATGGTGAGGGGAGCTGCTTGAGGGTGGGCACAGATGCTGGCATGCCTCCTCACTTCCTGGGTCACGTGTTCCTTGGTGGGGGATTATGTTCTCCACAGGAGTCTTTGAGCTGGTGATATCAGAATGCCATCAGCTGGGAGAGCAGCCTCTGTCTTAGCAAGATCAGCAAGGACAGCCAGTTCCTAGTTGGCCCCTGGCAGGTTCAAGCTCACCTCAGTGAAGTTCCCTCACAGAGCTTGCCTAGTTCATACCTGGCCACTTCATTGCTTTAAACTTTTGTTTATTTGCCTGGCTTCCTGGAATACCCTCAATGAGAGAGTTATTGGGAATTACCTAGTCTTCTCTTCTTGGAAGTAACCCTTCACCAAGAAATTCAAGTGTGGATAAAGCCCTACTTAACAAATACTTCATCTAGAAAAGTTCTCCCAAATCCCTTTAAGATGTTTCTGTGTGACAACTCTTCAGGTGCATTTACCTAGCTGCAGTTCCCTGTACTCTCTGTCATCCTGCTATGACCTGCATTTTAAGAACAAGAATATGTAACAGTTCAATCCAGAGCACAGGATGCAAGGGTTACTTGCACTCTGATTCGAACCCAGACCTGACAGGCTGGGAAGACTGCCATTTCCATCTTTTCTGTTGGCAGAGAAAGTTGGTCAGGAGCTGAGTAGCAGCTACAAACAGCCAAGAAACCAGCGGATCAAATAGGCTCTTGCCGCCTATTCTGTACAAATCACTCCAACCATAAAATTTGACAGCTTGTAAATAACGGCTGGAGAAATCCAGAGAGAAGAGGAGTAAAAATAATTTGCCTCTGATTGTCCCGAGTCTGTGGCTGTAACCCCCAGTTCTCTGCTTCCCAACCTGTAACTGTCTTCCATTGAAATTTACTTCCTTTCCATGCTCCCCCTTTCTCCAGCAGTGTCTAGTGAGGGAAGTGTCAATGCGATTGCTATTTTAGGATGCATATAGACTTGAAACTGGGTTAGTACTTTTTAATCAGGGAAACTAGTTCCATCCCCCACCACCACCACCACCCTCAAGGACAAAGCAGCATGGGTGGCTGTGAGTGAACAGGCATTAAAAATGTAAATATTTATGTACCCGGCTAAGAGATAAAGAATCCGGACTCCAAAATAACTCAGGAATTGTCTTAGATAGTGGGCTTGGAAGAATATCATAATACATTTTATCATTATTTTAAAACATAAAACTATCAATCTTTGTGTAAAATACTGAGTTTAAGCGCACATTCCAGAAAAGCATCAAAAACAATAATTAGAAATTTTTATTCCCTTCTGTTTGGGGATCCCTTGATGAGCCTCCACAAAACATCGTGCTGCACAGACTGCCACTAAAACTCTCCCAGGAAATACCAGACTCGGAGGAAAATCTGAAAACCTGCTGGAGAGCCACATGGCTTCGCCTCTTCAGGGATTCAGCCTGTAGAGGGACCAAGAGTCTGGTCTCCAACCAGCTCCAGTCACTGAGCTGCTGACTGCAGGGTGTTCAGTTTTCAAGATGCAGAGTTCAAAAGGCACCCCTGAATGGTATAGAGAAGATATTTTTAAAAAGCCCTGTGACCGTGCCAGTAAAAAAGAATGTCCAGTCATATACCCATTATTCTTTAAATGTAAGCATATTTGTCTACATGAGCCAAATAAGACTTAGCTCATCGTTGGTCTTTTAATATAATAGTCTGTCATGGCAAATGACTAGCTGTCATCTAAAACAGATGCTTTCAGGTTTTATAAACATAGAAGAACTTCGGTTTTTGAGAGTATTCTGTGGCCATCTGGAAAAAAAAAAAAAAAGAGTACAGAGCATAGCCTGGAGGGAAAAAGCCTTCGTAAGTGCATCTCTTCAGGAGAGCATGAAAGAGCTGTGTGTGTGCATGAAGGTCTGGCATATATACATGTGTGCATGTATATAACACATACACATTTGTGTCAGTGCACACGCCCACGGATTCATACAGACATGCACACATTTAGACATCTGCATACACACATGCACCATATGCATATATGTGTCTGTTCATACACATATGCAGACACACACATGCATATACATGAGCACACATAGATACATGCCTGTGTAAGCATGCAGGCAGACAGACACACACACATATACACACTGCATACATAATGTGGTAGTTAGAATCAGAATGGTCCCCCATAGGTTCATGTATTTGAACACTTGATGACCAGTTAGTGGAACTGTTTGGAAAGGACTAAGAAGTATGGTCTTGTTGGAGGAGGACTGTCACTTGTGATCAACTCAAGTATTTATAGCCCTACTAGTAGCTGGGTGGCTCCACCTGAAATGGTTCAGCTAACCAGAGTCCTGGGAGGCTGACAGTGCTACACTTGGGCCCCACTGGTTCAACTTATTTTTCAGGGGCTCACAGACATTGAGTGCATCCCTCCCCTACACCAAGGTATGCTACAATGTACCTACCCAAGCCCACCAAAGAAACACCATCCTATATGGCCTGTGGAAACAGAACTGTCAGCTATGCAGATATCAAAACAGATGCACAAGAAACATAAAAAGGCAAGGGAACATGAAACCTCCAAAAGAAGTTAGCAGAAGACACCAAAGAAAAGGAAACTGATATGTTCCTTGGAATGCAATTAAAATGGACTTTAAAGGGGAATCCAACAAGATACAGGACAATACAGACAATTTAGGGAATTTTAGAAAAACTTCACACAGTGTAAGAAATGCAGGGAGACAGATCACAGAAACTAATCAGTCTTAGAACTGGGTCAGGGAGATGTCTCAGTTGGCAAAGTGCCCACCAAACAAGCAGGAGGTTCTCAGTACAACCCCAAGAACCTGGGTGAAAAAGCCAGGGGCAGTGTTGAATGTTTGTAATCACAGTGCTGGACAGGAGAGACAGGAAAATCCTGTAGTCTCAGGATATCAGTGAATCCCAACCCAGTGAGAGACCCTGTCTTAAAACAAACGAACAAAGCCAGGCCCATGCTTTTAATCCTAGCATCAAGGAGGCAGAGGCAGGTGGATCTCTGTGACTTCAAAGCAAGCTTTGGTCTACAGAGTGAGTTCCAGGATAGCCAGGGCTACATTGAGAAACCATGTCTCAAACAAACAAACAAACAAACAAACAAACAAACAAAAAACCAACAAGGTAGGTGGCAGCCTGAGCAATAACACACATGCAAGATTGACATTCGTGCACACATGTGCACAGGAACACCCACACAGTCTTAAAATTGAAGCACTCAATTTTTAAGGCACAGTGGGTAACATCAACAGTCAATATCTATCAGGCAAGAAGGGATAATTTGTGAACTTCACTGTAAGTCTTTTTAAATGTCCCAATAAGACCAAAAACAAAACAATTTTTTAAATGACAGAAAAATAAATTTAACTGGGTAAAGAAAGCTTGTAAGACTTACATTGTTGAATGAGCAAGCTTTGATATTGAAACTGGATGTTCCAAAAAGAGGAGGGAAAGGCCATAAAAATGTATAGTAACTTATTTTGTGAAATAATAGGTAGAACTTTTCAAAACATAGAAAAGATACATTTTACATAGAGGAAGCCCCAAAGACTGAATCAGTCCAACTGATGTCAACTTTGAGGTATATAATAACAAGCTATCAGAAGTCCAAAACAAAGAGAAATTTTTTTTATTCTTTTATTAGTTCAAATTAGGAACAAGCTTGTTTCACATGTCAATCCCTTCTCCCTCTCCCTCTCCCTCCCCTCCCCACAACATCCCACCTGCCCCTAGCCATCCCCCCTCCACTCCCCAGGCAGAGTAAGGCCCTCAAAAGGGGCTCCCCAAAGTCTACCACATCATCCTGGGCCAGGCCTAGGCCCTTCCCCATGTGTCCAGGCCAAGAGAGCATCCCTTCACATAGGATGGGCTCTCAAAATCCCTTCTTTTTTTAAAGAACTTACATATTTAATACAGTGTGTTACCCCTGTACAAATGGAAAAAAATTAAGTTCAACATTTCTAGACCAATATGGCTGTTAATTTTTATACAATGCCAACTCAACACGGTAAACTGGGATACTTTTTTTCCAAAGTTGACAGCACATCTAAAGTTTCCAAAAATTCAAATTATATATATATATTATATATATATATATATACCAATAATGGCAGTATGTTATGCATCAATAGCAGCAACAGCTTTTCCAGGTTCTGCAGTCATTTGAACAAAATTATAGAGACATCCAGCACACTCCATTTTAAAAAAAAAATAAAAAACAAAATCCCAGAAAACAGCACAGTTCTGTTACTCTGTGGTACTTGGCACCATTTTTTTTAAATTAGCTTCTCAATCATCATCTGGAAGGAAACCATTCTGAGCAACATCATTAAAAAGAGCTCTAATAAAGCACGGTCACTACTATGTATCATAAAGCAGGTCCACATATGAGTGAGTACATATCATGTTTGTCTTTTTGTGATTGGGTTACCTCTCTCAGAATGGTTTCTTCAAGTTCCATCCATTTTCCTGTAAATTTCAAGATTCCATTGTTTTTTCTCTGCTGAGTAGTACTCCATTGTGTAAATGTACCACAATTTCTCTATCCATTCTTCAGTTGAGGGACATCTAGGCTGCATCCAGCTTCTGGCTATTACAAATAATGCTGCTATGAACATGGTTGAATAGATATCTTTGTTATATGAATGTGCTTCTTTTGGGTATATGCCTAGGAGTTGAATTGCTGGATCTTGTGGTAGACTCATTCCCATTTTCTTGAGGAGTCACCATACTGATTTCCAAAGTGGCTGTACAAGTTGGCTGTACAAGTGGAGAAGTGTTCCTCTTTCTCCACATTCTCTCCAGCATAAACTATCATTGGTGTTTTTGATTTTTAGCCGTTCTGACAGGAGTAAGATGGTATCTCAGAGTTGTTTTGATTTGTATTTCCCTGATGGCTAAGGATGTTGAACACTTTCTTATGTGTCTTTCAACCATTTTAGATTCCTCCATTGAGAATTCTCTATTTAGTTCTGTACCCCATTTTTAATTGGATTGTTTGGTGCTTTGGAGAATAGCTTCTTGAGTTCTTTGTATATTTTGGAGATCAGCCCTCTGTCAGATGTGGGGTTAGTGAATATCTTTTCCCAGTCTGTGGGCTGTCGTTTTGTCTTGCTGACTATGTCCTTTGCCTTACAGAAGCTTCTCAGTTTCAGGAGGTCCCATTTATTAATTGTTGATCTCAGGGTCTGTGCTACTGGTGTTATATTCAGGTCTCCTGTACTGATTAATTCAAGGGTATTTCCCACTTTATCTTCTAGTAGGTTCAGTGTGGCTGGGTTTATGTTGAGGTCTTTGATCCATTTTGACTTAAGTTTTGTGCAGGGTGAAAGGCTTGGGTCTATCTGTAGTCTTCTATATGTTTGCATACAGTTATGCCAGCACCATTTGTTGAAGATGTTTTCTTTGTTCCAGCGTATATATTTGGATTGTTTGTCAAAAATCAGGTGTTCATAGGTGTGTGGGTTAATATCAGGTTTTTCAACTCTATTCCATTGGTCTACCTGTCTATTTTTGTGCCAATACCAAGCTGTTTTCAGGACTATAGCTCTGTAATAGAGCTTAAAGTTAGGGATGGTGATGCCTCCAGAAGTACCTCTATTGTACAGGGTTGTTTTGGCTATCCTGGGTCTTTTGTTTCTCCATATAAATTTGAGAATTGTTCTTTCAAGGTCAGTGAAGAATTGTGTTGGGATTTTGATGGGGATTGCATTGAATTTGTAGATTGCTTTTGGCAAGATTGCCATTTTTACTATGTTGATCCTGCCTATCCAAGAGCATGGGAGATCTTTCCATTTTCAGATATCTTCTTTAATTTCTTTGTTTAGAGACTCAAAATTCTTACAGTACAGGTATTTCACTTTTTTGGTTAGTGTTACTCCAAGGTATTTTATGTTGTTTGTGACAATTGTAAAGGGTGATGCTTCTCTGATTTCTTTCTCCACCAATATGTCATCTGTATATAGTAGGGCTACAGATTTTTTTTGAGTTAATCTTGTACCCTTCCACTTTGCTGAAGGTGTTTATCAGCTGTAGGAGTTCCCTGGTTGAGTTTTTCGGGTAACTTATGTAGACTATCATATCATCTGCAAATAGTGAGAGTTTGACTTCTTCCTTTCCAATTTGTATTCCCTTAATCTCCTTTTGTTGTCTTATTGCTCTAGCTAGAACTTCAAGGACAATATTGAAGAGGTATGGAGAGAGTGGACAGCCTTGTCTTGTTCCTGATTTTAGAGGAATTGCATTGAGTTTCTCTCCATTTAATTTGATGTTGGCTGTTGGCTTGCTGTATATTGCTTTTATTATGTTGAGGTATGTTCCTGTTATCCCTGATTTCTCCAAGACCTTTATCATGAAGGGGTGTTGGATTTTGTCAAAGGCTTTTTCGGCATCTAGTGAGATGATCATGTGATTCTTTTTCCTCAGTCAGTTTATATGGTGGATTACATTGATGGATTTTCATATGTTGAACCATCCTTGCATCCCTGGGATGAAGCCTACTTGATCAGGATGGATGATTTCTCTGACGTATTCTTGTATTCGATTTGCCAATATTTTATTGAGAATTTTTGCATCAATGTTCATGAGGGATATTGGTCTATAGTTCTCTTTCTTAGTTGTGTCTTTGTGTGACTTGGGTATCAAGGTTATTGTGGCCTCATAAAAAGAGTTTGGTAATGACCCTTCTGCTTCTATTGTGTGGAATGAGGAGAATTGGTATTAGCTGTACTTTGAATTTCTGGTAGAATTCTGCACTGAAGCCATCTGGCCCTGGGCTTTTTTTGGTTGGGAGACTTCTAATGACTGCTTCAATTTCATTAGAGGTTATAGGTCTATTTAAGTTGCTTATCTGTTCTTGATTTAATTTTGGTAAGTGAAATCTGTCCAGAAAATTGTTCATTTCCTTTAGATTTTCAAATTTTGAGGAATATAGGTTTTCAAAGTATGACCTGATGATTCTCTGGATTTCCTCTGTGTCTGTTGTTATGTCCCCCTTTTCATTCCCGATTTTATTAATTTGCATGTTCACTCAAAGGGAAAAATTTTAAAACAAGAGTTTTATGTAAGAACTATAAAGGGATCTCCAATAGAGTAACCAGCAGAAATCTTACAGACCAGGAGGGAATGAAGAGACATATTTAAACCCCTGAAAGAAACAAAATTGATAACCAGAATACTACACTCTGTAAAGTTGCATTTCAAAAATGAAATGGGAAAAACATAGTTTAAAGGATAAGCAAAAGTGGCAGAAATTCAGCAACACTGAATAGCCTCACCATAAATACTTAAAGGATATAGACACCTCAAGGCAAAATAAAATCTACCAACAGACCAGATATACAAAAGACAATAAAACCCTATCAGTAGAGAACCTCTAAACCAAAATCATGAACAAGAGGAGAATGAAGATGTGCAAAAAATAAACAAAATGACTGGTGTAATTCCCTAACTATCAAAAATAATCTTAAATGCAAACAGCTGAAGTCCCCAACTAAAAGAATTAGACTAGCTGAATGTACCAAGAGGGAGGGGCTCAATGATATACTGCCAGCAAGAAACTCACTTCCCTTGGCAAAAACACACAAATAGAAAGTGAAAGGTAATTCTTTACAAAAGAAAATCAAAAGCAAGCAGGAACAGCTATGCTTATGTCAGATAAAATAGACAAAATTTTTTTAAAACTATAAAAAAGAGATAGAGTCACCATATAAAGACATTAATCCAATAATAGGACCTCAAAGATGTAAACATACATGCTTCTAATGTGAAATACTCCATTATATAAAACAAGCATCATTGGCTCTAAAGGAAAAGGGGAAGACAGACTGCAATACACAAATTAACTGAAGAGACAGATAAACAGGTAAAGGAAGTATGATGGGTATGCACAATGGGATATTATTCTGCCATGTGTAACACAACCTTGTCACTTGTGGCAACATGGATAGAGTTAGAGGACACTGTTGTGTGAAATAAGCCAGGCTCCGAAAGGTTAATTCTGTGTGCTCTGTGTGTAAAAAGCTGACTTTGTACAACTCAAGAGGAAAGTATGGGCAATTAGGGACTGGGACGATGGGTAAAAGGAAGCTGGAGAGCAAGTCACAGAATACAGTCACATGTGAAAGTTAAGCTCTCATTTTCCACAGCACAGCAGGCTGTGTTGTTTCCAATTCAGGAAGAATGGAAGAGTTTAAAGTTCCTGAAACAAACAATTTATCTTTAAGGAGACTAGAATGCTAGTTGTCCTGACTTGAGTGGATAAACTATCACGTTGAACTCCAGAGGACAAACCATCCTTTAAAATAAATAATTTTGAATGGAAAACACCTCCAAGGCCACACTGTATGTATTCCAACAAATATATATCCTTTTTCTAGGTACCGAGATCAGTCATGCTGTATGCTTGCTTTAATTCCAGGTTGCAATTCATTTAAAGTAGAAGACTCACAACCAAAATTAGTAAGCTACCCTCTGTTAATATGGGAAAGCCTTATGACCAATAACAGGAAAGAGGGGGTTAAGACAAAAGAACATGGAAAAGGAGAAACTGAGAAAGTCTTCAGTGGGTGTTTGGCTGTTACCAATAATATGTACATATATGTTGTACATATTATATATACATATTATATATAATTGGGCCACAGAGATGACTCAGTGGGTAAAGGCACTTATCATGAGACCTGAGTTTGATCCCCAGTAAATATATGATGGATAGAGAGAACCAACTCCTTCAAGTTGTCATCTGATCCACACACATACCACTCCACCCGAATACAAAATAAATACATTTCCTAATGAAGTCTTTTTATTTTTTCATGTACTCCAAGAGTTAATGTTATAGCTCAGTGGTAGAGTACATGCCTACTGTGGCACTCTTGAGTCCAGTACTCAGGCACTCAGCATATGTGTGCGCACGTGCGCACGCGCACACACACACACACACACACACACACACACACACACACACACACACACACACACGACAGACAGAGAGTCAGAAAGAGACTCACACAGAGAGAGAACATGCCATACCACACAGCTTCCCATTAATTACTGGATCTGAAATTTCCCTGTGAACTTTGAGGACACATCCTTGGGGAGAGTGAGCTATGTGAAAATGACCCATCACTCACAAGCTTCACTTTGTTAAGGTTGGCCAGATGTTTCCTCCTATCTGGGAAACGGAGGCAGAAGGGAGTAAATTATCTCACAGTACAAGAGAGGTTGGATATCTACTTTATTTAACTCCTTTGGATAACTAGTTTCTGACTAGAAATATAACAACAGGCAATGTTTTAAAACTTTAAAGATTGAGTCACAAATTCACTGAGGGTGGAGTGTCCTAGAAGTCCTCAGTGCTGTAACTTGCTCTATGATTAAGCATTTTGTTAATAGTGTGGTATGGTTCTGCTCCAGGCTTGAGTCTTGCTTTGTGTATAAGCAAGCATTCTGTAGGTTACTGAGTTGGACATTGGCTCACTCTTAGAATTCCAGCAGTCTGTGAGAGGATGATTGCCGAGTGTTTAAGGCCAGCCAGTACTACAGAATAAAACTCTCTTACTTAAAACAAATGAGCAAAGAAAGAAATTAGTAAGGCCAAAGATTTGACCCTACAAGGAATCCATGAACTCTCCCCCATTATCTCATAAGTACATTAGTGGAGAAAGCCCTTCATTTCTATCTGATGCCATTTCCTTCTTTGGGGAAAGGTGCCTTTCAGCAGCATCCTGTGGTGTGGGTCCACTGCCTCTGAGTACTGCCAGCTTGTCTGATGTCACCTATCTTAGCCCTCTTCCCAAAGATCTTCCCATTTCCTGTAGACTTGATATTGGCTAGCCAGTGTATCGATGCCTTTCCTATCTCCTAGCCCCCCAGGGTTCCTAGGTGAGCAGCTCATCACTCCCTACATGTCCTGTCTCCGGCTGATTTCAACATTTTCCCTTTAACCCTTCATGTGGTCATTTACCTGCAACATAACTGGCATTGATATTGCTGTTTATATTTTACGTGCTCTTGCTTACTTGGAGTATGTATTGATCTTGGGATCTGAAAATTACCCTTTTCACCAAAAGAGGCAACTCTCTGACCATTGTTTTTCTAAGAAAGAAAGAGAACCACACATGTCTCACTGTCACACACTTCTCTATGTGTGTGTGCATGTTGGGTTGTTTAATACCATCTGTAGGTCCCCAAGATTCTATGCATCTCTCTTCATTTGTTTTCTCTCTTCAGATTACATGGTTTTGTTGGGATCTTCAAATTAATTGCTCTTACATTTCCTACCTGCTGTAAAGTCCACCTGGTGCCTTTTATACTGAAGTAAGTATACTTCTTGAAGTTCTATACATTACACTTGGTTCTTTAATCATTTCCGTTTCTTCGATGAGATCCCACTCTGTCCCACTTGTCAATTCTACAGTTTCCTTCTATTCTTTGGGGATGTTAGAAAGATCCATTCTAGTCTTTGCCAAGCAGAATAGCTGGGTCCAGTCTCTTGCTCTTTCTTCTTGACTGTGGATCATGTCCTGTGTCTCAGTCTGTCTGGTGATCAGAACTCAATACTGAACTCTATGGATGTGCTCTAGAGACCTCAGGCTCTGCAATCTTCCCCTTCTCAGTGCTGGCTGCCCTGACAACAGGCAGTTGGTCACAGAGTGATCACCATGAGCTTGCCTTCTCTGTTTGCCAGGGCTTTCTCCATGGAAGTCCAAAGTGTTTCAGACTCTTCCAACTCTTCCACTTGGCCATACCTGACTGTTCACCCTATGTCCTGTGTGTCTTTGTAGGCTGCAACAACAACCATATGGGATCCCACCCCCTCCAAGGGCTTCCTGGCATTTCTATCAACTCCATCAGCCTTAACATCCAACCTGGAAGGTCTTGGACCCTGACAATGCACCCTGTTCAACCTCCAATTGTCATACTTCAGTATCAACTGCCAGCCAGATTTGATTAGTCTTCCTTTGGCTTGGAAAGCTCCATCCTGAGTCACAGTCTCAGGAAAGACCCTATGAAGACTTCCAGTGCTTCAGGCTAAATGGTCTCTGTTCTCTACTGTGTCACCTACACAGCCTAGCTGCTCTAGGAGCCCAGAACTCTGCTTGTTGCTATCTCTCTGTGGTAGTTTGAATGTAACTGGCCCCCATAGGTTCACAAGGAGTGGCACTATTAGGAGGTGTGGCCTTGTTCAAGAAGGTGTGGCATTGTTGGAGGAAATGTGTCTCAGTTCACTTCCTGCTTCCTGGGGATCAAGATGTAGAACCCTTAGCTCCTTCTCCGGCACCAAGTCTGCCTGCATGCCACCTGCCATGATGAGACTTGAATAAACCTCTGAAACTGTAAGCCAGCCCCAATTAAATGTTTTCCTTTATAATGGTTTCCATGGTCATGGTGTCTCTTCAGAGCAACAGAAGCCCTAACTAAGGCCAAGTGGTGGTGGCACACGCCTTTAATCCCAGCACTCAGGAGGCAGAGGCAGGTGGATCTCTGTGAGTTCAAGGGCAACCTGATCTACAGAATGAATTCCAGGACAGCCAAGACTGTTTCATAGAGAAATCCTGTCTTGAAAACAAAACAAAACAAAACAAAAAAAGAGAAAAGAAACACTCTCTTTGGGTTTCTGCCTTCTGTACCACAGACAGGAGGGGATTGTCCTTAGGCAGAATACAGGGCACAGTTCATTTGACGAGCTATCATTCAGTGATCATGTGTGGGAGGCGGCTATCCCCTGCTGGGGCATGGTGGCTCTTTGCAGTTAGAAGGTATGTATGCCAAACTCTCCAGTGCAGCAGTGACTCATTACTGCTTCTAGTTGCCTAGCAACATGTACACAGTGAATGTTCACAATGTACTTGGTGCTGGGAACACAGACCAAAACAAATGCCGAGATCTCCACATCCATGAAACTCACCGTCTAGGGAAAAAGCAAATGCTGACCAACCATAAAGTCTGGAACCGTAGTGGACACCGCTGGTTTAAAGTAGTGTACGGTGAGAGCCAGTGCCCCAGTGCTACCTGGGACAATGGTTCTTCAGAGAGGTGATGTGGGAAATGAGAAGGCCAGACCTAAAACTGTGCAAAGTTAAAGGGATGAAGGGGAATCTGTGGCAAGGCGGAGGGCAGGCTGGGGGAGAAGGCTCTGGTTAGGAGAGGCATGTGGTGGGATGGGGCATCTACAGCAAAAGCAGCGTGTGGCTGGACAGGTGATAGAGACCTGATTATGTCTGACATCCCATCCTTGAGAAGAGGAGCCGGATGGCAGTATCCCCAGCACCATGGAGTCTGGAAAACCATACTACTAAGCCAGGGTGCCAAAATCCTAACCTGTGCATCCCATTCTGAATGAGCCTTCCCCAAAATCAAAATAATTAAACTTTTTGAGCATGTAGAAATAGGCTGAGGAGCCTCCAAGAATCTATGCTCCATGGGCCTCAGCTGGTTCCTCCCTCCTCTACTAATCTCCAGATGAGGGAACCCTGCCTGCTGTCCTCCCACCAGGAGCCCTTGTACTCTCACAGATCATTTTTATGGGACTATGTTTAGTTTTCTTAGGGGAAGGGTGATGATATTTGATTGGAGTGAGTTTGGCCAGCGCTCAGAAGGAGCTATGACACAAGGAGAGTTGGTATCAAGGATAAAAATTATTCTAGGGGATGAGGACAAACCTTAAGATAATTCATACCAGCTGCCAGATACTGCTTGCCGTTGTTCACTTATTGGGAATCCTTATGTATTATGAAATGTCTATTAGAGCATGCCTCAGTGGTAGAGTATGTGTGTATCACCTATGTGTGTGAGGCTCCTGGGTTGAGAGAGAGATTTATCCTAGGTTTCACTCTGTAATTTGAGCTTAAACATTTTAAATTATTGAAGGAAAGGTTTCAAATACAGTATCAAGTTTTGGGTCAACCCTTTACCTGCTAACCTAATTGCTTATTTCCAGGTACTCAAAATGGGAAATTTTTGCTCAACATAAACAAATATTGATTATGATGACCAATTTCATCCTCAATTAATTGGTGATTCAAATGTTTTCTCTTAGGCAAGACGTAATTAATATTCATATCCATGTCATACTCTCTGCAGTTTTAAAAGGAACCATGTGAATTAGAATTTTTAAAGAGATTCTGCTACAGCAAAGGCATGCATTTTTTCCGTGTAAGATTCAAGAAGGAAACATAACTGTGCACATGCTAGAATCAGCTACACGCCCATCATCATATGTGGATATAACCTAGCTGCTCAATGTCACATCACATACGTTTTATTCAGCTAAATTACTGAAAATAAAATGTATAGTGTGATATATTGCAGCCATATATTGTGTACAGTTTGTATATAAAAAAGAAAGAATGATTAAAAGTCGATGAGAGAGTGTTTATAAATCTTGATTGCTTCATAATTTTAACTTTGAGCAACATTTTTATCATAATTATAGGCTTTCTTAAAGCATTTATGCAGATTGTTGTTGCTCAAAAGGGGGTTTATTCCATTTTGGTATAAACTACACTTTTTTTTTCTTTATGAAATCACTCTTTGAGTTCCTAATACCCAGTACTCTGCCAGAGCTGTAGAATTCAAGTAACAGGAGGCATTTGCCCTACAGGGTGCAGTGTCCCTCTGTGCTCTGGCCATTTAGTGACCATGGACACAGGGTGAAATGGAACAGTGAAATGTGACCAGGCTGGACACTTGGTTATTCTTGACCTTTTCCCACATGTGTGTTTCTGTGAGATTGTTCTATTTCTGCACCCAGTTCACAGATTAAGAAACTGAGCACTGAAGGCCTAACCAATGACAGAATATCCCACTGAATATTTGATTGGGAAAATGGACCTAGGAGCAGTCAATGATGTTTTATTTTTTGAGCTTGAACAAATGAGGTCCCCAAAAGGTGATGTAACCTGCCCAGTATTCTGTCAGGATACCTACAATTGCTGAACCCAGTGGACACAATGTGATGAAGATTTAGGCTGAATCACTCAGAGGCCTCAGTAGCTCATAGGTATACTGTGGGGGTGGGGGGGCGGGGCAAGGTTTCTCCCTCCAAGAATTTTCATTTTTGCCACATGGCCATAGATCTATGAAAAGGAGGAAAAACGAAGGTATCACCAGAAACAGACACAAAACTACGTGAAAAGGAAGCACAAAGAGGAACAGTCGCAGAAAAAATATCTAGTAGACACCACCAAACCACAATCTACAAATCTCTCCACATTCTTTATGGACTAAGGCTGACTCTCAGTTCCCCCATTTCATGCCAAGGCCTAGGATGACACCTGCCAAATGGCAGGTGGTCACAAATATTTATAAGGTGGATGAGTGGATGATTGATTGAATTATGTGGATGGATGGATACATAGAAGATAGATAGATAGATAGATAGATAGATAGATAGATAGATATAAGATAGAGGCTATGAGGATGAATGGATGTATGGATGAGTAGAAGGGTAGGTAGAAAGCCTTTATCAATAGGGTTAGTATAAACTTTAAGGTACAACCACTCTTAATTAAAACAAACATCAAAAAGACAGTTTGAATATAAGACAGTTGTAACCAGGTCCCTGTTGTTATTCTGGACGACACATGTTTAAGAAGTTCCTAAGAAAGGTAGGGCTCATATCAGGTTAGAGTGCTCATTGAGATATGAAGCCCAGCCAGAGTGTTCAGTCACTGCAGACAGACACTGCCTGTGCATGGAGGAAGTCCACCCATAGCACGCTGCTTGGGCAAGCCTGTGGGATCTCCCCAGAGAAGCAGGGAGTGCGCACAGGGGAGGTGCTGTTAGCAGTGTTTTCCATCAGATAAGTCCTTTGTTTCTCACAACACTGCAGAGTCTGGCCTCAGCTTTAGGATGAGGACACTGAGGACTATCGATGTTAAAGAAATCAGCCACAATCATGCAGCATGGAACAAAGCCATGCTCGGGCACAGACTGTCTTACAAATGCCCACTCTACCATCTCTTCATTTATCAACAAATATGTCAACACCTATATGGTTGCAACCACTGTTCCAGGTGACTGAAGATCCTATTCACTGATCTCCTTTCTGAGACTAAGAAAAGTCTTCTAGACTTTCTCCCACTAATATCCCTTCCACCTTTAGTGATAATAAGCATAGTCAATAAGCATTAGAAATGCCACTTGGTTGTTTTAACTTTTCTAATGAATTTGACTTAATTATAAATTAATTGGGCAGGTAAGATGGCTCAGTGGGTAAAGGCACTTGCCGCCAAGCCTGACAACCTGAGTTAAAGCCCCCAGGACCCACAAAATAGAAGGAGAGAACTGACTCCCAATAGTTGTCCTCTGACTTCCATGTCCACACTGTGGTATGAATGTTCCACCATGCACACACACAACAATTAATTTTAATAATTGAACCAGGTATAATGGTACATGCCTGTAATCCCAGCACTTGGGAGGTGGAGCCAGGAAGATCAGGAGTTCAGAGTTATTTCTGGTTGATTAAGGAGTTCAAGGCCCACTTGTATAGTGTAAGACCCTGCCTCCAAAAGAAATTCAATTAATAATTGAGGTTTTTGAATTAACACAGTATATAATTCTGTATATCATAAATATTGTTAACAGTGTATTGTACTCCTTGTATCACATTGTATACAGTATGCCTGTATCTGAGGACTCATCCTGTTGAACAGAGTTCGAGTTCTTCACCACTGACCATGCTTGGTTCTTTGGTGAGGTCTTCCGATAGTGGCAGCTTTGATTCTAGATTCTGGAACTGGAAGGAAGTACAGTACCAGTCCTGTCTAGCTCGGAGTCAGAGCAAGTTGGGAGGTACGAGTTTCACTCCTATTCAGCAGTCTTTGGGTTTGGTTCTGTTGCATCTAGTTTGCTATATGATTGAAAACTGAAAGAGCAGGAGGAGGAACAATAGGAAGGAGCTGTGTCCTGTGTCCAATTAAATATGAAGACATAGCCAGGCAATTGTGGTGCATGCCTTTAATCCTAACACCCTGGAGGCAGAGGCAGGTGGATCTCTCTGAGTGAGAGACCAGCCTGGACAGTTCCAGAACAGCCAGGGCTACACAGAGGAATCCTGTCTGAAAAAAAAAAAAAACAAAAACAAAAACAAAAACAAAAAACATGAAGACAGATATTCAACTAACTAGTATATTTGTTCCTTATGACTCATGGCTGGATGACCTGATCAGAAAACATGACCACAAGGCTGCTGCACTTAGCAAATCATGGCAGATGGGGGATCCAGGAATGGGGATGAGAACTTGTGGTCTGATCTTTGAAGAAACAGAAGACAGGAGAATCGAGAATTTGAGACCATTCTTGACCACATACTGGGTTTGAGGCTATCCTGGAATACCTGGGATCCTTTCTTAAAAATATGGTGTAGGATGTATGTAAAACTTACAAGAAGAGACTCTTCTGAGGGGATAGAATCCGTTCTATTGCTCTGAGTGGTAAGAAAATATACCCAAAGAAGACTGCAATTATCTATGAAGGAAGGAAGGAACAAAGGAATGAAGGAAGGAAGGAAGGAAGGAAGGAAGGAAGGAAGGAAGGAAGGAAATGATATGCACTCTCCTCTGTGAGTACACACACACACACACAGAGAGAGAGAGAGAGAGAGAGAGAGGGAGAGAGAGAGAGAGAGGCACATTGGTGCTAGCCATCTTCAAGGATGCCTCATTTCACCCTTTGTGTGTCATCTGCAGCCTTCAAGCCTCTGGTCCCAGGGCGCTAACCTCCTGGGTTTTCTGAACCCTGCAGTTTACCCTGGAACCCAATGGTTCTTGTGCAGCATCTTTACTGCACAGGGGGACACTGAACAGTAGTGACTGCCCCTCCTCCTGAAGACTTGTCTCCTTCATGCATAAGAAGTATATCTCATGAAGATCTGTTCTTGGCCCATTTTGCCCTGGGGCAGGATCAGATGTTCTCACTGCTGGCACTAATCAGGAATGCCTGCTGAAGGGGTCCTGTTCCAACCTCTCCTTCCAGGGAAGCAGCCTACTGTGGGAGACATGTGATCAAGATCTCGGGCAGAAGGTAAAAATTGTGTCATGGGTACATTCAGAATTAATTAATCCTGTGAACCCAAAGAACTGCTTTTTAAGAACCTTATAAATCAGCCAAGTGTAATGGTGCATGCCTTTAAACTCAGAAGGCAGAGGCAGGGGGGATGAGTTTGTGGTCAGTAGGGACTGCAGAGTGAGTTTCAGGACAGAGAAATCTTGCCTCAAATAAATAAATAAAGATAAAAAAATTTAAAAAGCCTCCTACAGGTCTGCTTTTCTTTTCTGTTAAAACATCATTAAAGTCAATGGCACCAAGAAGCTAGGTCCATGCCTACTGTAATACTCTGTATGCTTAGGTGGGGAAGAAGGAGCCATGTTTTTATTGCAGTCCTTTAAAGAAATCTAAGGAACCAGCAGGGCCTGTGTCAGCTGTGTGTCATTCACCCAGCACAAGAAGGAATTGGTTGATCTGAGAGTCAGAAAGTTACAATGACAGGGCTCTGGTCACTGTTTATTGCTAAGTGGACACTGGCCAGAAGACCCACCATCTTCTAGAGCACCCTCCATGCAGGACAGTGCCGCAAAATCAGGCCAGTTTTCTGGAGGGAAGCTCTGAGAACTTCTAAATCTTCTTAGGCCACATTTTGTAATACAATCTAAAAATGTTTTTTATTCCTACTTTCAAACTCCATGTATAAATAACCAAAGAAAACAAAATGAGGAGCTGGCAGGACAGGGGGACAAGGGAAAGGACAATGCATGCCAAGTGGCAAAACTATAGAAATCCACCTATCAATCATCTTGTGTCATGGTCACATGGCTTGGGGCCCTGGTCTGTAACCGGTGTCTGACATCCGGTGTACAAGCTGGATTTCATCGGGAGAAGATGAATCGGACAGATTTTTTTCAGGAGAAGCAAAGCCTTGTGATTCAAGGTTTTACTGCCGTAACCCTCTTTTGATGGAGGATGTAGGAGAAAGTGTAGACAACCTCACCTATGAACCAAGTCCAACTGTTAGAGTCCCTAATGGAGAAATACAAAAGCCACAGGGTTCCCATCCAGCTTCTGTTTCTATGCAGCCTCACATAAGAGCAGTGCCTTATGTCTGGCTGGCCCTTCAGACCTTTAAAGAGGATCCTTGAGTGACCATAACAGAGAGGCCAGCCTCTGGAAACCTGAACAAAGATGTTCTTTCGAATCTCTGCCTTGAATCCAGAACTTAGCGACTTTTGGTCCCTTCCACAGCAGTTGACAAAGCCTGGTCAGCCTCAGACGCCGAATTCTGGCTAGAAAAACAGCAGCCACTCTGCACTAGGCACGGGCCTCCTTGGCTCTGGCTCTGGCTCTGGCTCTGGCTCTGGCTCTGGCTCTGGCTCTGGCTCTGGCTCTGGCTCTGACTTTGGCTCTGCCTTAGCCAGACTTAGGGTGGCCTTAGACCTGCTGTAGGCTCTGCTTCAATCACAGGCCTTTGTGAGATTTCTGCAGCCCCATTCTCCCTCCTAAAGCCGAGAAAGGCTTGCTGCAGCGGCCAAAGAAAGCGCTTGGGCACCGTGCTCTCTGAAGTGTCAGGGATTCTCAAAGAGCAGCCAAGGTCTCCAGTACCAGAGCTGGGAACTGCATAGCAAAGCCAGTGAGAGGTATAATATCTGACAACCCCAAAACCTGCAAAACTGGTTAACCCCATGCTTCTCCCCTGCCTCCACCAGACATAATCCTGGTTTGAACAGACTCCCAAGGTTGTATGTCCAGTGCCCAAGACCAGGCTGTGACTTGCAGGATCCCGTGCCTTCTCTGCCCTTAGGACCCGTGTGTGCACACGAGCTCCCTTGTGATGTGGGTTAAACTCCACTTCACAACCCCCATTGATACGAGTTTGACATCTGTTTGCCAGAGTGTTTTGCACTTAGGCTAACACCCACTATTAAATGACAAAACGGTGGCAGCCTGTCAAAGCCAGCTGACTGGCAGCTGCTCCGCTTACAAAAACCATTCAAATATTTGCAGGTTCTGAGGCGTTATGCACTGTTGTACCCAATCTTTCAGTGATTTAACATGTAAAATATAAGTCAAAGTTTTAAATCTGGATTCCAAAATGTTTCCATTTTCCATACAAAAGAAAAGAACTTCCCGTGTCTGCTGGAATGACTCCAGCTCCAAAGAGTCTCCTGCCCCCAGATTCTTGCACAAACCCGGATTTTAAAAAATATCCGGGGCCAAACTCCCTCTCCCTGGTGTTGCCGGCATTTGGAATAACTGAGCTAAATTACTTTAAACTCCAAGGGAAAGCGGTTTCTCAGAAGTGGGTTGAAAAAACAAGGGAGTCCCCAGGGAACTCCACCGGTTTTATTCCGCATCTCTGTCAGACCAACCAACGTGTCTTTGGGGGGAAAGCCTTGCTCCCGGGGAACGTATTCCTAGACAACCGTCGGTCTTTGAGATCCAGCACACTACGTCCTGTAGTGCGCTTCGGAATCTCTCAGTCCGATTAAGAAATAATTTACAAATGACAAAGTGCTTGCCGAGATTAAGATCCATGGAGGGAAAGTCATGTGGGTTTTTGTCTCTGAGATTAGAACCAGTCACGGTATCTGCTGAAAACCTCAGCTGCTAGCAGTGGGGGGGGGGGGGGGAGGCAGGCGTTTGTCCACAAGAGAGCTCCAGATAAGTCCACACCCACAGCACCCCATGGGGTGAGCAAACGCTTGGTACTGTCACGTGTGCGGTGTTTGTACATTTCTTTTTTAATATTAGTAACGTCTCTCAGATTGTGGGGGAATTGTAAATCCTTTGGGCAGAACTTGGGGTCATCCCTTTCAGGACAAAAAAGTTTGCTTTTGAAACATTTCCTAGGTGCCGTAGAGGGCGTAGGTCTTAAGTCCAAAGTGCAGACGTGGTCCCACAGTTGGGGACCTAAGAGGAAAGGGAGATGGAATAGCGGAGAGAAACTGGAAGTGAGGCTTGAACGGCTGTAATCCGGCGCCTTCTCGGTTTCTCCCCTGCGCTACGCCCCGGGGCAGCAACACCAACGCCGTACTTCGGGGTTGGCAGCTTCAGCCTGGCAGCAAAGGCCGGGTACAGGGACCCGCCATGAGAGGGAGTGACAGCGTGTTGGGGCCAGGGCGGGGGTAACCCCGCTGCAAATTCACTGGCCTTGCTGCTCCGGCAGCTTCTGAGCAGCCCCGCCCGGCTCCCTTCCGCCGAGCTCTCCGGGACGCCAGACCCCAGTCCCCGCGACTTTTTTTTTTTTTTTTTTAACCTGGAGAGCTTTGTGTCCACACACTAATCCTTCGACACCGTCTTTGGTTCTGTAGCTCCGCTTGGTAGAGGGAGCACTGAAGGGAGGGGGGATATTGAGGAGTGTGTCGTGGGGTGGGGGGACTGCCCTCCCTGCTCAGGGGGAGGCCTGGCGCGGCGCCCACGGCCAAGGTATCCCCTCGGTGAAACAACAAAGCTCCAGCCGGGAGCAGAGCCGAGGGAGCCCACGGCGAGGACGCGGAGGGGGCGGAGGGGGTGCGCCATTCAGATCCGGCGCAATGACCGCGCTGACTCAGGAGAGCGGGCGGGGGCGGTCCCCCCCCCCAGAGGTAGGGAAAGCCAGGAGAGCTGCTCCAGGTGAAAGTCGCAGCCCGTGGGATGCCACAAGTGACAGCTGACGACGGGGGGGGGGTTTGAGATCGCCGCTGGGGGAGGGTACGGGGGTCTCTGCGGTCCCAGGGTCCCGAACCTCTGCGATCGGGCCGGCGGGCGGGGCGGCAGGCGAGGGCGAATGGGGAGCGGCGGGGACCCGGCTGGGGAGCGGCTAGAAGAGGGCGAGCGGCGGCTCCACCTCCCCGCTCGGCTCGGCGTCCCAGCTGCTAGCGAAGCAACGGCTCCCTTCTATTCACTGCCGAGCAGGAACAAAAACGCGGCTATTTATTAGAATACTTGTTTGGTATTGTTCAGTGCCACACAAAAGACGCTTCATTATGTGGCGGGATCCCCCTTTTCCAGAGAGAAACAATAACCTGAAATTGTCTTGCGAGTCTTTTCTATCAATAATAAATTTCATTTTCTTGTCTCTCTCGCCTGCAGTGTGTGTGTCTGCGAATGTGTGTGCCGAGAGAGGAGCGAGGAGCTTGTGTGAGCGAGTGTGCGAGCGGGGGTGAGCGTGTGAGTGTGCGTGCGCGTGGCGCGGGCGCCGTCGCTGCCAGGAGCCTGGCCGGGCCGGGGTCCGTGGTCGTCAGCGCGTGCGCTTGGCCTGCGGGGCGCCCAGGTCCCACGCGGCCCGCAACCAGACAGGGCTGTGGAGGTACAGGCCAGCCAAGCGGTGCGGATCCGCCGGGCTGCAGGAAGAACTAACTGTAAGTGTGTCTCGAACTCGCGCGGGGGCTTCACTAGCCGGGCAGGGACGGGCGGCGGGAGAGGCGCGGGCAGGGGGCCCGGGTCTCCATAGGCACCTTCTGCCAGGATGTGCTGGGTGCTCGCAGGTTTCTGGCCTCAGTGGGGAGCGGCCCGGTAAGGCGGTGACCTTCGCAAGCGGACTCGCGGGTCCACTGGTCATTTTCTTATCTGTGTATTCACTCCTTCGCTGGTCATCAGCCTTTTGGTTCCGCCACCGCCCAACAGTCCAACGCCATGACTAGGGGCGGAGGTGGAGGGAGATCCAGCCAGTGGCCTTGGGGGCAATATCTAGTGGGTGATGGTGGCCCTTCCCATGGGGTCTTCTGCCCCTGCCCCGCCCCAGCCCTGCCAAGGCCAGGCTGCGGGCTCTCTGCCACCACTCTAGGCAGCGCCAAGAACTTAACCCATGGGTTGAAATAACCTTCTAAAAATTAACATGTTGAAGCGCATGCCACTTAGTGAGAGGTGTTTCGGGCAAAGAATCAATTTAACTTTGACTGACCGACAGACTTTGACTGTATTAATTCTGCTACAAAAAAAAAAAAATCATCCGGGAGCCCTCGACACGCAGAGAGTGCGTTTGGACCGGGTGCCTGTCCAATCCCGGAGAGCGATCCTGTGTACGCACTGCTGAGGGGGCCTGGTAATCCTGACCCTGAGGCCGGACATGGGTAGCAGTGTCTTCCCTCGTCAAGCGAAAGCGCGCCATTTGGTTTTGGATTAAACTTGTGCGCACTCAGAAGTCTCCAGGCCCTAGTTGGCCACCCTCATCTGCCGCCACTTTACCCGGGTCGAGTAGCCAGGGGATGAAAGTATACGGCGACTTTCAGAGGTGAAATGGATTTTCCGGTGTGGCGTAGAGTCGATGAGCAAGGCGGGGCAGACCCAGCAGCATCGACCTAGGCAGGGACCAGACAGGCCGCCTCCACTGGCAGGAAACAGGTGTTTGAACGCGATAGAGGCCTCCAGTCAATTAACCCATTAAAAGCCCGCTTTGTGCCATTGATTTCCTGCAGTGCGGAGGGGCCCTGCTTTCTGGATGCGCCTTTGTGAAAAGCTGGCGTTGGAAGGGAGCTGCATTCATGGCACCCTCGTAGGTTCAGAGGAACCCCGGGAAACACCCGCCTCCTCAGTGGCTTGCCCTGGAGATGAGGAGTCCTGCTCAGTGTTCAGTAGTCTCATCCCCAGAAGCCCGGTGGCGGATGCCGCTGGTAGCAGAGTGGGATGTACCGGCATCGGCCTCAGGGCCCTGTCGAACTGGTCTGTGAACATGCCTGAGATCAAGTTCAGGGTCCTCAGAAAAGAGGAAAGAGAAAGCTCCCCTGTCTCCAGGACTCTGCCAGGTTTCCTTGCCTAGAAGGCTTTGGGTGGAGCCAGGCAGGTTGTGTGGCTCTACCTGAGCAAGGAGCACCACGGAGGATGTTCAGGTGCCCAGTGAAGTCGAAGGGAAAGCTACCAGGTGGCTTCCTGCTGGGCCCTACTAAAGAGAAGGAGCCAAAGGCTCGGGAGTCTTAGAGACTGAGTAAGGGCCTGGAAAGGGGGAGTAGGGGTAGAAGAAAGTAGCCTCCTGCAAGAGCCTACTGGGTTTCCTATCTCACTTGCTCCCCGCAGCAATGAGCCCAACCCTGCAGGGGTCTAGAGAGAGAACAAGCAGAGAATCAACTCTAGGAATGGGGGCAGGGGAACCATGTCCACTCTGCCCTCCAGAAGATATGCCTGGGCATTCTGTGTTACAGACACAATTTTAGATCACTCTAAAGGCCTAAAATAGCTGGAGTTTACACACCCTTCTCCTGCTGCCTGATAGGATTCATTGTCCTTCTGAAATCCAGAGTTAGTATCTGACCCAGGAATAGCCAGTCCTTGAGGGATAGATGAAGCATTTCTGGGGGACAGTGAGGGGTGCTGATTCTAGCCCTTATACATGTCTATAGAAACCTTACCCCCTTTCCCTTTCACTCTAAGTTAAGATTTAGGACTCAAAGGCCACCTGAAACCACCCTACACAACCCCCACCCCAGGTTTGGACTTCCTTCCCCAAAGGGTCTAGAGTTCTAACGGGTATTTGGGCCCTGGAAGATGGGCTATGATCTTTCTCCAACCCTCCTGTCCAGAGAGTGTTGCCCCAAAGGGCTCCTGTGCACAGCAGTTGGCCTCTCTCTCTCCAACCCCAGGGAAATCTGATTTCTGCTGGTGGACCAGCTGGTTTGTATCTTTGCAAGAGAAGATGAATGGCATTTAGATGGGGCCAAGGGGTCCCTCCATTAGCCCCTCACAGGGCAGCAAAGCCCTTCCCACAGCCTGGAGATATTCGCAGACCTACTTTTCCCCTTAGCTACTTTCTGAAGTAAAGCAGGGCACATGACTGAAAGGGCTTGAAATTGTGTCAGAGTGATGTTTTAATCTCACTGAAAAGTGTATTAAAGGACAAGATGTGATTTATGTGAGCTGCTCCGATGAAAGGCAAGATTGGAGTGGATGGGCTTTCACTGGCGTGAACCTCGTGCCATGTTTATATTGCAGCCTCTGTAGCTAATCTAATTTGCAATAACTGGCATGGCCTGTAAGGGGAAAAAGCATCTCTGATTTCACTTTATTCCTCTTCATATAGAAATTCCTTATGACTTGTCTCCTCTTGTGAGGGATGCCTTTTCTATTTGGGGGCTAATGATAGAGAATGTGAGAAAGGGCCATGCGTACTCCAAGTGCGGCTTCTTGCACACAGCCCTGGTCATGGACACCTTTGGGCTTGATGGCCACTGTACAGAACTGAAGCGTTATTTCAGATGGGATGGAACGGTTACCATTACCACCCGTAGTATGTCACAGATCACCTTGCTTTCCACTCTCCAGGCAGCATGGACTGCACGCTTGTCTGATCAGCCCAAGAATTTGGGTGTTAAAGATTTCTTTGGGAATGCCCCTTAATCAGACACCTTCCATTCCCCAATGTTTAAGCTCTGCAAATTTTGATTCGAGCAGTAATGAGGCTCCACCATTCAGAGCAGTTCGATCTTGTGCACAAGCTTTCTATGGCCTTGGGGAAAAGCCCAGCACCCCTCCACTGGGAGGAGAGCTTTGAATTCTCATGATCACATCTAACTTAACCAGCATTCTTTATCGGGAAGACACAACATGCATTGGAAAATTACAACTTTTGCACAATGTAAAAAAGGTGTATTCAAACTGTTAATTACGGGGGGTTGAGTAAATGAAACTTTCACAGTGACCCATTTAATTTTGCAGTAATTGCTGACAAAATAAGACACGGATGAATCACAATACAGTATATTTATCTTGAAGGAGAATATTGTGCCGATGTAGTTAAACCAAAGACTAAGAGAAAATTTAAGAACGGCGGCAGAAAATTTTAAAGTACATAAAAAAAAAACCCTCACACCCTGAAAACATCTGGGTTAAAACCTCGGAAAGCGCGGCTTCTGTGACTTTTCTGAAAAGCGCAACCAAATTGCAGAGGCAACTGCGCCTCTTCTCAAAACCCGAGGCTCGCTGCTGTGAGCCCTCTTCTAAGTAAGGTCAGGTTGAGCACAAATTTTGAGTGTAGTGAAAATCTAAAGGCAAAAGAGGGTGGCAAGGAAAGTCCCAACCCAAGCAGAACGCGGCATCTAACAGATGCCGGGTGGAAAGCCGCGGCAAGTTGACCCTAGAATAGAGACTAGCCCAGACCCTACTTGGCAGAGAGTGGGAAGGGAGAGGAGGGGTCACCCATGCCCCTGGCACAATTTTCTTCCCGTAGGCGAATCCAAACAGATTTTTTTTTCTTCCCTTTTGCAGGAAGGAAAGTAGGCCCACACGCTCTAATTGCTAACCTTCTCCTACAGCCCAAGGCCAAGCAACGGCTCAGCTAAGGGCGAGGGGGGCAAGAGGTTGGGCACGAGTCTGGGCACCCACTAGATCTGTCCTTCTCTATCGGCATTGACACGGGAGTGCTGACAGTCTGCAATGCCACCAGAGCCTGGCTCACCCAGGGTGCCCGCAGAGAACCGCATGGATAGAGCTGCTCTCTTCCGAGTGCTAGTGCCAGGGGCGCTGTGCGGTGGACGCCCAGCCGGCACTCGCGATGGGTAGGAGCCTGGGCAGCGCTAGTTCTTTAAAAGGCCACTGGATAGAAAGGCACATAGCAGCTAGCTGCTGGAGGGAGGCTCAACCCTCCTGTAGGGATGGGTTTGGACTGAGTGGATAGATTCGGACATCTGGTGCCCAGGTGTACCAGCAAGGTAGGCCTGCTGAAATTCTTGTCAGAAAATTTCACGCGGCAGAAGTGGGCGCTCGGTTCCAAACCCTCCAAACCCGCAAGGTCTGGCACCCAGCGGTGGCCCAGTCCTGCTGGCATCTCTCTCACCTCTTCCCCCAGCACCCTCAGCTCTGGGGAGAGAGGGCGCGATACCCCTTTGGGTTCCAGGCTTTCCTCCCCTCTTTCATTCATAAACCTGGTGGCTACAGACGCAGCTTGAATATTGACGTCTCTCCCCCGACTGCTCCGCCGTTAACCCAATTACAGAATTCATCAAGAACTGTGTTGAATTATCTCTTTCCATACAGTATCAGCATTAGCCTAATTAAAAGCTATAATGTCTGATATAATGATTAAATCGTTAGCTCTGCTGTAGGGAAGCAATATTTTGTTTTCCCTTCAATTAGAAGCTGATTGAGGTTTTCAGAGCAGGTCAGCTGTGAAATTTGAATTATATGTGTGAGTACTGCTCACAGGGTGAGCCCCTACTCGAAGCTCCCAGAGATTCTCCGAATGCTTCCACCCAGAGAGCCAGGAGGCATGCTCGCACACACAGTGCAGCTCCGGATTGTGTGTGCTGGTCGCCAGGCTGACGACTGGAACCAGAGCCTGACAGTCTAGACGCGAGGACTTTATTTACCCATTTCGCACAGGCGCTGTTGCGGCGCTCCCTAAACTCAAACGCCGCCGTTCGGGTCGGAGGAGAGGAGTCTTTGCTTTCAGGCTGAAAGCGGCTCTGGAGATGGGCTTTTCGGGATGCTGGTAAAGACGCGGGGATCGCCCAAAGTTCTTCATTTGCGGGTGGTTCTTTTCCTTTGTTCCCACCCCAGACTTTCCCTCCTTTTCTCGATTTTGTTCCTTTCCCCCTTTAAAACAAATCAGCAACAACGAAACAAACCACACAGCTTTGTAATTGGGCTCCTTTGGCTGTTTGCGAAGAACCCCCCAAGTTAGTTCGGGCTGGGGCACAGGAGATCCGCTAAGAAGGCTTAAGGATGACCCAGGAGAAAAGCGCCGCTCCCTCCCACCCCCCAGCCCCGGGTCAGAGGCACACGTTGAAACTCAAACACTGAACTGGCAGGCGGCCAACCCTTTCGTGGCGCTGCGATAGCCTTAGCTGGGCGAGGGGCGCCTCCACCACACAGGTGACAGCCCGAGGTGGCTCTGGGAGGACAGAGAAGGTGGTGGCAACCAGCAGACGGCGATAGCGGCCCGTGCCTCGGCAGGGTCCACACTGACGCGCCTAGGGTCTTCCGTCCCAGCGCGTTGCCCTCCACCTCCTGCTGCAGGTCCCGGGATGGAGTCACAACCTCTGAGCACGCCCCTCTCAGATTTGCTCTCCTTTTACTTGGCCCATAATCTGCGCCTCCTGTTGGCCGAGTTGACCTCGGGGGGCCTTTTCAAACTTGCAATAATCTTTCCCTGTCCTGAGTTTTCTTTGCTGCCGCCGCCTCCTGCCAAACGATACTCTTTGTCGCTCCACAGTCCTGCCTAGAAACTGACTGTTCACTAGAGATCTTCAACTATTCTCTCAGCCCTTTGAGGGTACATCAGAACCTGGAAGTCTTTGCCCCTGGGAGTTCCTAGGAGACACTTCCACGTGTCCTCTGTCCTCCAAGTGGCTCACCAGCCTTAAAAAGTCTTGTTCTGAGCCTGGCCAGGTGATTGTCACCAGGGTAAATAGTCTGGACCTCCCATGGAGTAATTTCTAGTCTTGCTCGGTCCCCCAGAACCTACCAACTTGTTCGAAACTTGTAATGCTGAGCATAGCCAGCCTTAAAACCGTGAGGGAGAAACAAGGGGTTCTGTCGACAAGGGTCCTCTTTACGGTAAACATTTCTCGTGAGCTTAAATGTGTGTGTAAGAGAGTGAAAGTACTGGTTATTCTATGTCAGGGGTTCGAGTTTATGGTGTTTAAAATCATAAACAAAACATTTTCATATATACACACCTTCATAATTTACCTATACATAAACAGGCACATATGCATACACTAGACACACACATAATTTCTTCTGGCAATGAGTCGACCTCAATTTTCTGAGGACTATAACCACAGGTTGAATAAAAACTTAGCCATTTTTTCTAAGTGGGTCTTTGGCATTTTGAGCAATGGCCCAATGAAATATCTGTGTTTCTGAAGCAACAAAATGGGTCAGTCAACAGTGAAAGTAACCCCTGCCTTAAATTTTGGACTTTCTCTAGTATTACTTGAACATAGTACATTCTTCATATTATCAAGAATATAGTTTTTAGGATGGCATCAGGCTGGGAGGCTGGGAGGTAGCCCCACTAAGCTGGCCAGGGGAGGATGGGACGCAGACAGAAGTATTTATCATATATATATATAGATAGATAGATAGATAGAGAGAGAGAGAGAGAGAGCATAGAAGAAGCGAGAAGCAGAGCTTCCAGGAGTTGTCACTGACAGGAGTTGCAGTGTTTCTCACTGCTCATGCCAGGATGGAAGGCACAAGGAAGTCTGGCACACCATGCCCGCCACTGCTTAGTTGGCACCCTTGCTGCCAATCTTCTGCCACTTGACTACAAGTTACACCTGCATCTCTGATTTCCTGTTTCTGCAGGTGGGCACCTATAGGGTTTGCACTGGCTTGGGCTGGGAACAGTTTATTACTAAAAGGGTACCTTGAATAACAAGCACCAACATGGTTGCATGCAATGTGACGCCATTTACCTCCTATTTAGATGTTCTGGAAAACAAGGGTAACATCCTATTTGGAAACAATATTCAGGGCTTGGTAGAAAGAAATGAGACCATTTCAAAGTCATCTATCCAAGTTCCCCAAAGCATAAAGCATTCCTGCAAGGCTCACTGGAGTGCAGGGTGTTTGTAAAATAAATTGCCCCATTGATATGGAAAATAATGTGCCAAGCTTGATTCATACAAAGCGTTTTCAGGGGGTCTTTTGGCTATTTAGTTTAAAATCTAAATTGAAAAGCACAGGAAAGAAATCTTTCAATTGCTAAGTGGATAATATAGTTTATAATTTGTAAAGCGTTTCCTTTATTTCAGTCTTGCTGACTTCCCCTAACACAGTGGATCTCTCTGCACACCCATCGCCTCCTAAATTATCAAAGAAAAATGGTCCTACCAAATTCTTAAACAATATTCCTGTTCGTTTTGTTCATTTACAATGTAACTGATATTCGTAGGTAGTTCATAAAACAGGTCAAAAGATTTAATAAACTTGATTGCTGAAATAAGAAAGCAGCTGAAAACTAAGTTTAAAGCCTAGATGTTTATAAAAATATGAAACGATGTTTCCTTTCTAGCATAATTCTATATTATTTGATGAGTTTACTGGTAAGTACTGGATGGCCTAAAATCAAAGCTCAGTCGGCAGAGGGATGGATTTGCTGCTGTATTGTGCTGTAACAACCTGAGAGAAAGAAAATAAACCATGTAATAATCATAGCAAGGGAGCAACGGGGTTAGGAAATTCACAGCCTCAGTATTTTTGCTAACAGAAAAAAAAAAAAAAACCTGTCATAGACTCCAAGCCCAACATACTGGGACACTCTTATTCTTCCTATTATCCGTTATCTCTGCCATCAGAAGAGCCTTTGGATTACACACAGGGCGGTCTGCAGGCATTCTGCAAGGCCTGCCTTGCCCAACAGCAATCTCCTGAGGCACCCTCTATTTCCACCCCACCCCGCCCCAGGACGCCTGAAGAACTTCTGTGCTCTCGGGGTCTTTTCGGAAGACTTTAAATCAAGCCCCCATCTTTCTCTTGGAAATGGCGGTCTGAACCCATGTAGGCTGAGGTTGGGTTGGAAATCTCCTGTGCACTCCGGAAGCATACTTGCTCTGAGATTCAAGAATTACAGCCATATGTAGTATATATACCTCAATCACCCCAGAACTGGCCTTCCCCCCACCCCTGCAACGTAGGAAGAAACAAAACAAAACAAAAAGGCAACACTGTCACCTGATCGGAGACACCCCCTTTCAATTGGGCTTCAGCACCCCCCTCCCACATCCCGAGTTCACACGGTTTTCCAAGTCCTTTGGCAAACAGCTCTTGGGAGGATCGTTCCAGAAAAGAATGGGGTAGGTATTCTTTCGCTGTTTCAACAAACTTTTTTGACTGTTGGAGTGACCACATTCCAGACAGAACTTGTTTTTGACCTTCGCAGAGATTCAAGAGGAGAAAGTAAGTCGGGAAGAGTACCTGACTGTAACACTCCGATCTTTTAAAAGAGACACCCCACCCCCAAGAAAGTTCAGGGTAAATAAGGGAGTTGTGAGCCCTGCACCACACAAAAGCGGCGGCACCTCCATCCACGGAGACCCGAATTACAGATCTGGAAAGGCCTTTGCTAGAGCAGACTCTGGAGAATGCACTGAGTGCCGGGGGTGGGAGAGGCTGCTTGGCCTGAGAACCAGCAGTGGTGCTTTGGGCATAAGCCCCCCCTGGGAAGATCTCCCCCGCACTGCTGTTATTCAGCACTCTGGCTGTGAGCAAAGTGCGGCCTCTATCTCCAACTTTCCCCTTCCCTGCGGCTCAGAGTTGGCTGGCTGGGGACAGGGGAGGAGCTGGGTCTCCAATGAGCGCATTTACACACGACCCAGGGCTGTATTCCCCCCGCCTCCCCCGACAGTGATTCTTTCTTCCTCTTGGTTTTCAACCCAATCGTTAATCATTCGGAGCGCGCGGGCGGGGAGAGGAGAAGGGGGCGAGCTCCGGGTTCGCCGCCATCGCCGCCGCGCGCGCGCTCAGGAAGCAGTGTGGCTGTGACCCCGCCCCCCCGCGCCCCTTTTCCCCCTCCTTCCTGCCCTTGCTCCCCCCTCTTCTCCTCCTCCACCTCCTTGCTCTGCCGCCCGCGCCCAGTGTATCTACTCCCTCCCCACGTCACTCGCCAGCGCGCCATGCAAATCACCGCCGCCGCCGGCTCCCATTGGCCGTGGCGCGCTCATTTAATGGCAGCCCGGGCCCGGCGTATGGCTGCTGGGCCCCCCGCGCCACCGGCCCCGCGTGCGCCTCCGCTCCGAGCGCACGGCCCCGGGCAGGCAGCGGACACCTTGTCCAGGGCACAGCGGCCCGGCTCTCTCGCTTTCTGAATGCGTTGGCACTCCCACCGCTGTCCCTAACCCCCTCCCTGGCTGCACTGCGATCGCCCCCTCCGAACCCCCCTCCGAGTCCCCCTCAGAGCCTGGCTCCCCCCAGGCACCTGGGACCAGCACATGCCCAGCGCACGCGGCACGCCGCCCTGCTAGAAGTTGCGGCCCCAGAGTTAGAAGCCGCCAAGGAAGCCAGCACAGGAAAGAGACTTCGAGCGGCCAAGAAGAGGCAGCGAACCCGGTGCGGGCCCAGTGGCAGCGCTTCAGACCCAGAAAGTGGAGCCTCAACTTGGCCAAGACTGCACCTGTTTGCACAGCTCAGCCGAGAGCGCCCGGACTGCGGCAGCGGCGGCGGAGGCGATCATCTTGGCCATCGGCCTCTTTGGCAAGTGGTTTGTGCACCCGGAGAAACTTTCCACCTGCGAGCTTGACCCGCGCTAAGTGCGTGTGCTTTTGCCTCTTTTTTGTTGTTGCCTCCACCCAACCCCCTTCTCGCTGCTAGGCACCCCCCTTCGCCAGTCTCTCTGGGCTGATCCTCTCTCCACCCACCCACCCCCACCCGGCCGTCTATGCTCCAGGCCTTCTCTTTGCGGTGCCGGTGAACCCGCGAGCCGCCCAGATGTACAGCATGATGATGGAGACCGACCTGCACTCGCCCGGCGGCGCCCAGGCGCCCACGAACCTCTCGGGCCCGGCCGGGGCGGGCGGGGGCGGTGGTGGGGGCGGGGGCGGCGGCGGGGCACCAAGGCCAACCAGGATCGGGTCAAGCGGCCCATGAATGCCTTCATGGTGTGGTCCCGCGGACAGAGACGCAAGATGGCCCAGGAGAACCCCAAGATGCACAACTCGGAAATCAGCAAGCGCCTGGGGGCCGAGTGGAAGGTCATGTCCGAGGCCGAGAAGCGGCCGTTCATCGACGAGGCCAAGCGACTGCGAGCGTTGCACATGAAGGAGCACCCGGATTACAAGTACCGGCCGCGCCGTAAGACCAAGACGTTGCTCAAGAAGGACAAGTATTCGCTGGCCGGTGGGCTGCTGGCGGCCGGCGCAGGTGGCGGTGGTGCGGCCGTGGCCATGGGCGTGGGCGTGGGCGTCGGGGCGGCGGCGGTGGGCCAGCGCCTGGAGAGCCCGGGCGGCGCGGCGGGAGGTGGCTACGCGCACGTCAACGGCTGGGCAAACGGCGCCTACCCCGGCTCGGTAGCCGCAGCGGCTGCTGCCGCAGCCATGATGCAGGAGGCACAGCTAGCCTACGGGCAGCACCCAGGCGCGGGCGGCGCGCACCCGCACGCGCACCCGGCGCATCCGCACCCGCACCATCCGCACGCGCATCCTCACAACCCGCAGCCCATGCACCGCTACGACATGGGCGCACTGCAGTACAGCCCCATCTCCAACTCTCAGGGCTACATGAGCGCGTCGCCTTCGGGCTACGGCGGCATCCCCTATGGCGCCGCAGCAGCCGCCGCCGCCGCTGCTGGCGGCGCGCACCAGAACTCGGCTGTGGCGGCCGCGGCAGCTGCGGCGGCAGCATCCTCGGGTGCTCTAGGCGCCCTCGGCTCGCTGGTCAAGTCTGAGCCCAGCGGCAGTCCGCCGGCCCCCGCGCACTCGCGGGCGCCGTGTCCCGGGGACCTCCGTGAGATGATAAGCATGTATCTGCCCGCCGGCGAGGGTGGCGACCCGGCGGCGGCAGCGGCTGCCGCGGCCCAAAGCCGGCTGCACTCTCTGCCACAGCACTACCAGGGAGCGGGCGCGGGCGTCAACGGTACGGTGCCCCTGACGCATATCTAGCGCCGCGGGGACGCCGGGGACTCTGTGGCTCGAGGCCGCCGACCCGGCGACGAAGAGCGCGAGACCTGGCGCGGGAGCCTTCAGGGCTCGACTTTGTACAAACGTCTCCACGTTCTTGTAAAAAGACCGCTCTGGAGAACCGAGCACCAGGTGACGTCTGCCCTCTCTCACCTTTCCCGGGACTCCGAGGCGCTGACACCAGACTGGCATCTTAGACTGAACTTTGGTGTTTTCACGAAACCTTTTGTACAGTATTTATCATCCGCAGAGGAGGCACACAACGTTTTCTCGGCTCGGAAGGACAAAAGACAAAACCCAGGGAAGCGATGCCAACTTTTGTATGACTGCCGGCACTGTAACTTTCTCCGGGGTTTGCTTCCCGCCGCTGGCTCTTCTGCCTGAGGCCGAGTGACGGACCTCGAGCTGTTCTCACTTGTTATAAATGTAGTAAGGCAGATCCAAACATTTACAAGTTTGTTTTTTGTTTTTGTTTTGTTTTGTTTTGTTTTTTGGGTTTTTTTTTTGTAGTTGTTACCGCTCTTTTGGGTTCCTTGGTTCATTTATACCGTGATTCCCCTCTCAGACAGTGGAGATATATTCTGGGTTTTGTAAAACTCTGTATCCGAGCATTTCCATTTTTTGTTTTGTTTTGTATTATTTCTTGTAAATGCGTTGTGACATTTTTATTTTAGGCGTTGCGATACGGGGTGGGGGTGGGGGACAGGTGTCAGATGATGTACATAGCCTGCAAATCTTTCATCTAAAAAAAAAAAAAAACACAAACCTGAAAATCAAAAAGAGAGATCCCCCAAAATGCATCAAAATTTGAATCAACACGTTTAAGAAAGAAAAGCCCGTTTCCCTATGAATTGAAACGTGCTAATTTTATATGCATGTTTTATGAGTTCAAAATACAATTAGCAATCTGTTGGAGGAGAAATTATTAATAGGGCCCAAGAGTAAGGAAAGGAAGCCCCACCAAGCACCAAGCGGAGGTCAGCGTTTCAGTGGCTTTATTCAGTGAGATAAGAGAAAGACAAACTACATAGATTATTTGTAGAGTTTAAGGTAACACAGAAGAGAAGTAACTACAAAAATTTAACTGCCACGACCCTGGCTTTTTTTTTTTTTTTTTTTCCCATTTCTTTGCTGTGTCTCTGCCCTCCACCTACTGTGGCAGTTTTTGAGGCGGCTTGGTCCTGGTTGGAAGGAAAAGGGAGAAGGGAGAAGGGGCAGTGCTCAGTAGTGGGACTGGTAGGCAGAGGCCAAGGATGGGGGACAAAGACCATCACTGAGACAGTGTGCCTTTGATATCTCTGTAATTGTAAGTGAAATTACCTTCCTATGAGGAAGCAATCCTGACCCAGAACTCGACACCTCAGTGTCCCTCACCCAGGTCCTACCCCAACTCCTCCCCCTTCCTCTCTGGAAAAAGGCAACATAATTTTTCGATTTTCTTACACACACACACACACACACACACACACACACACACACACACACACACAGAACCGACCACCCCCTCTCCTGTGTGAAAAGGGATGCAGATTGCTAGGGAATGTAAACACAGAATGTGGTGTTTATTATCCCTGACCAGATCTTAAGGTTGTTTGATGCTTTAAATATTTTTAATTATTTTTTTTCTAGGTGTTTATTGGTACATTGCAGGGTTTTTTTTTTTTCCTGGAATTTAAAGTTTTCTGTAAAACTTTGTCTTCAAATAATCTGACAGCATTAAACATTGCATTTAAAAGTTATATTGCAGCAAATATGTTTTGGAATTAATCATGGCAATTAGAATGAAATTCTATTTTTGAAGAAAATTTTCAGTAAGTCCAGAGGGAAATAATACTAATTCAGCACCTTTCCCCTAATTCCCCCCTTAGTTTCTTTTCTCTTTCTCTTTCTTTCTTTCTTTCTTCCTTCCTTCTTTATGAATGAGTGGACTTACTCTATCAATTCAGTAAGACCTTAGCTTGGCCTACATTTGGAGAATACCTTTGAGTATAAATGCTAATCTCACAAGTGACATGTGTGATTTTTTAAAAAGTGATTTTGATGAGTTTGCTTAAACCCCTCATTCCTTAAAGTGATTGCAAGAGATTTAAGGATGATACCCACTGCTTTCTGATAAGGTAATAAAAGGACCCCCCCTTTTTTTTTTCTTTCTTCACTTTTCTTTTAGGGCTTTTGCTCTGTTGTTTCCAGAACTGCTTTGCTTGCTTAGGAGCCCAAACAGGGAGCGGCACTCAGGCTGTCTGGGAAGAAGAGCCCCAGTATCCTCCTCAGGGAAATTCTAGGGTACTTGCAGGGTCCAGCCCACCTTCCCCTTAATACACAAGGGTCTTTGGTGACTGGCCTCCAACATCACCTTCTTTCTTTAGTGGGACACAGGGATAGCCACACTCACCTCTGTCATGCCTGGACTTCTGGGGTTCCTGGATGTGCCTTGGCTGTGGGCAGCTAAACCAGGGCTCACCGCCATAGGAGTTACGGCTGACTTTAAGTGAAGCACAACACATAAAGTTAGTCATCTCAAGAATACCAGACAGCTCAGCCCCCTCATTTTTTTGTGTTTTGTGTTTCCTGCTTGAGCTCCACCCAGTGAGCTGGGGTTCTTTGTGCCAGGCCTCCAAGCCACCTTCCTTTGGGTTCTACTGATGTGAAAGCCGAGGAGAAATTCTCTAATGACTTAATTTGAAAACAAAGCAGGAGGATTAGGGTGAACTCCTCTCAAGATTGAGGCCAGCTCCGGGCAGGCTCCCTCCAGTTTAAGTAAGTGGAAAGAATTTTCTCCTACGCCTTACTTGGAGCCCAGCTCAAGGATAGATACAGTTCCGTGCCAAGCAACACCAGAGTCTTTATGATCATTATTACACGATAATTCACTTCCAACGGTGTTTCATTCTATTAATGCAATTTTAAAATCTATGTAGAGAGTGGGGCAGAATCTTTGTGAAGCCTGGATAAAGTTTGCATAACTTTGTTTGAGGCACCTGGGTGGCTTCGAAACTCACCTGTGAACTAAGCCTGGCGGTTTGCTTGACGGTCTCACCACCCACCACCCCCACCCCTGCGCCTGCCCTCTCTCCTCTCCCTTCTCTCCTCTTCCCCTTTCTTTCTTCCTCACTTAAAAAAACAAAACTCACTAGCCCCTTTTTTATTGTTACCACCGAGACTTTGACACCCTCCCTCCAACCCACTAGTAGGCAGATGAAACGAATTAATTTTTTTAAAGGAGTTGCGGGCGCAGCGCGCCTGATCTGCAGATGTGTCGGGATGTGACTGATAGGTCTATTAAAATCATGCGTGTGGGAGAAGAATAACACTCATATTCACGCATTTCATTTTCCCCCGACAAAGACTGGGCACTGCCTAGCTCTGTCTCCGGAAAATTCCAGTCAATTCGAGAAGCCCTCACCAGCACTCGTGCTCGCAGGCTCTCTCGGTCCAGCTGGGGTCCAGAGCCGCTGGCTCCCGGCCCCTGGCTCTAGTGGTCACGCCCTCTCCCCCACCCATCTTCCGCAGCGGGTGTCCGGGAGCCCGGCCGAGGAATCCCACCCTAGGTTAGAATCCTGGGAAAGTTCAGGAGAAAAGCAGACTTGGCCTTGGCGCAGGGACTAGTTGGCGGGATCGAGAGGCCCCGGCGGATGGGGAGGACGGTTGCTGCGCAGGCCCCAGGGGAGACAGTTCTTCTGTGCAGGGTGGACTTGACGCAGCCAGGCTGCCTCTTCTGGCTAGAGGCTGGGGCGCCGCACCCCTCCCTCTCCTTTTGCCCTCCTCGCCCCCCCCCTCCTGCTAGGCCCTTCCTCTCTAGCTGCGCCCCGCAGGGCCTGGCTTCACCCGCCCCTAGAACCAACCAGTGGGGCAGTGCCGCCACGGACAACGCCGCATCGCGGGTGTTGGGGTCCAGGGGAGCGGGCCGGCCTCCCGTGGTGCTCGGCCTCCGGGGGTCCCAAGTCACCCTTATGTGGCTCCGCTGTCTGCTGAGTCCCTCACCTCGCTCTTCTCTCACGCCCTTCTCTGCACCCTCTCGTCCATCACTTCATCTCTTCCCCTCCATTCCCCTCGCCCTCCATCTGCAGCCTCCCTCGATGCGCTGACAGGCCCTCCCTTTGTCTTGATCCTCGGTCCGATTCCCGCCTCCGAGGCCCATCTCCTCTCCCCCGCACACTCTCCAGCATAGCCGCCCCGTCGGAAGCCCAGGTTCAGAGCGATCCATCCCCTCTTCGAGTTCGTCCATGCTTGTGGGGATGGCAAGTAAGGGATTGGCGCCCACCTTGCTCATGTCCACACTTGTCTGGAGTCCGTTGGGGAATTAAGAGAGGAGGTTTTGTGTTAACGACTACAGGATTACAGCGGAAAAAGTCCTGACCTGGGGTCAGTCTCAAGCCAAACCTTTCACAATCAGAGGGGGAGCCAAACAGGTCCCAGGGGAGACTGCAACAAGTGGGCGCAGAGAGGGGGAGGGGAGGCAGTGTCTCCTGGAAAGTAGGGGCAAGGAAAAGGCAAAGTGGCTCCCTGCTCCCTGCAGAACTAGGCCCTGGGCAGCAGCGATCACAGGCAGGATGGCGTGGGCCTGGGTCTGGGCCTGTACAGCGACAAGCTGCCTTCAAAGGTTTCGATCTCAGGGAAATGTCTGCTCTGGCTAAGTCTGGGGGGTGGGGGGTCTACCAGCATGCTGCTCCTTGGGAGTCTAAGGAGAAAGCTGCGAAGGCCTCTGCCCAAGGTTTTGTTAACACAACTCAGCGTACTTGACCAAGTCCTCAAAAGCTGGACTTTGCAGTCCTTTGGTGAACTCCGCTCCATTTTAGACTCCGCACAGCCCTTCACACCCTCTCTTTGGAGGCTGTGGGTGAGGTGGTGTTGAACGGAATGGAATTAAGACTGCAGTTTGTTGCCAGACCTGGTTCTCTACACGGGGTGAGTGAAATATCAATGCGCAAAATGCACTGTTTGTTGGGACTGATGGAGACCCGGCACGTGGACTGGTTGAGCGGAAGGAAGCTGGAAGACAAGAATGAAGTAGGCTCATCTTCCTTAGAGCTCCAAGCATTCGTATTGAGACGATTCCACTGGTAATGCTGGACAAGTGTGGGAAATGTGTAAAAGCTCAAGGAAATGGCATAACCATAGACAAAGAGCATATGTTTGGGTAGTAAAAATAAAAAAGCACAAAATTGCCAGATCTAAATTTTCACCTGCACGTAAGCAAACGCCAGCAGCAGGGAAAGGAAGAGTCAGTGTTAGGTGTTTCTTGATTTTTTTGGTGTGTGTGTGTGTGTGTGTGTGTGTGTGTGTGTGTAAGGATACAACTGTTGTTGAATTCACACATCCTTGTACAGTGGGCACGGTGTAGGCTCTCACACACTGAGGTAGAAACTTATGCTCTGAATTCAAAGTTCAGAATGGAAGACCAGAATGCTGCGGGACCAGCTGCTACATGACCTCTAGGGGAAACTTGTCTATGTTGGAGACGCTGGCCATCGAGTCTTCCTGAATGCCCCGCGGGCAGCTCGTGAGGCTTTAATTGCCCTCAGCCTCTTCAGAACAGCCGTGTGGGCACATTAAAGACGCTGTTTGTGGAGAACAGCGGGTCACCACACGCAAAGCCTCGGAATAGTCAGCCAGTCAAATCAGTGGAAAAATCAGCTTTTGTTAGATTTTGCAGTTTCGGGAATTAGGCATTCACTGCAGAGCTGCAGTTGTGAGAAATTGCAATGTCAGGCATGTTCCCAGTGGGGAAATATTGTGAGTGTGGAGGAACGTAAGATTGGGCCTGACAATGGGGAAACTGACAAGAGCCATCACCCAGACGTTGTTTTCTCTCCCAGCACCCCGGAAATGCTAACAAGAGATGTTACTTGGCAGCGGTGGCACACTGAGTGGAAAGAGACCTGCACAGTGCAAGACCTGACCCCAGTTTCACATGAGTCAGGGAATCCACAGGCAAAAAAAAAAAAAAAAAAAAAAAAAAACTATATATTAAAAAAAAGAAGCAGTTAGAAACAGCAACTGGATCTTCTAGAAAAAAATAATAAAGTGACAGAATAGAGGACACCCAGGTGAGCCTGCTTAAACAGGAAGAGGGCTGTTAATAGTCAGGCTTTGAAAAGGGCTTGAACCTCTGCTGGGTGGAGCTGGACCCCAGTCCTTTGTCTCTACACTAATTGAAGAGAGAAGGTTGACCCAGACATCTTCTCTCTACACTTCTCTCTACACTTTTCAGCTGTGGGTCTGTAGCTCAGATGTGAAACCAAAATCACCAAAACAACTAGGTAGGACAGTCCCTACTGGGTTTCAGAGGCCAGTAAACAGCGACCCCCAGATATGGTCAGGTGAAGTGTAAACACACCCTTGAAATCAAAGTAGGGAACTGGGACCTTTAGGAGGCAGTTATGGCAGAGGTGGGGTGCAAGGATCCACCCAGTGTACAGGGGCTTCAGAGCTCCTGGAGAGCTGTCACACTCCCTATGCAGAAGACATCGTTCTTGCCTGTTACCAGGTGCTCACGATTCCAAGACTAACTGGACAGGGTTCACTGTCCCATGGGTGAGACCCATGTCACACAGGTAGGAATGATGTTACAGTCTTGTAACGGAGGGACATGCCATGAGCATCTGGCCTGGCCTGAGGGAGTCTGAGAAAGCCTTCCAAAGAGCAGGAAGTCACTTGATTCCTGAAACTGCCCGGTCCTCCCTGTGTGGGAGGTTCCCTGTGTGGCTTGCACACTGTTGGACTGTGATTGGTGGCAGTGGTGATATGACCCCGGAGACAGCTGGCTTTGTTATGGTGACTTTGGACTGGACTTTCAGTAGCAGACTCAGATGTGGAGCTTTGCAAGGGTGGTGGTCTCTCAGCCTCTATGGTCTGACCAGGACCCAGATAGTGTACCCCAAGAATCTGCCTTGTCTCAGGTACAGTCAGGGAGATGATAATAGTGACCCTGGAAGACACTTGGAAAGTCTATATTTGTAGATGACACTGTGTGTGTTTACAGTGGGCAACTACCAGTGTTATGCTGAGATCATTAAATCAGAGTAGCAATTTGTTATTTATAAAGTGCTCATTTAGTTCTTCAATTGGTGATTTTTGAAAGAGAAAACAGTGGGAGAAGGGAGGTTTTTGAGTTGCATTGTTTGGAGCTTGTGCCTAGAAGATAGCCATGGAGCCTAGTTTTGTTTCCCACCTGTGCCTGGTTGTCTCAGCCCACCTCATCCCACTCCCAAACACACCTGGGATCTCCTGAAGGGTCGTCTGTACAGACCAGGGAAGGGAGGCACACACGTGTATGTTTTCAGAAGTCAGTGAGTGAAAAGCCTGATGGGACTGGACAGTCTTTCCCAATGCCTTTTTTTTTTAGCCAAGTGAGTTTGTATATAAACTGGATCAATACCACTCTGGTGTCACCAAAATGTTCCTGCTAGCCAGATGTCAAAGGCACCATTTATTAGTGCATACAAAATGACCACATTATTCTCCTCAAATGTATCAGAACTACATCTGCAGAATGGGTATGCCCTGTGAGAGTGTCTCACAGGACGAGCTGTGTGAGTGAAAGTGGTATATGCAGATTAACTGGCTCATCTCAGCAGGGCTCAATGTGACAGTGGGGTGGCCTCCACTGTATTGATAAGTACAGCTGTCGCCTATGCAAGAACTCAGTAAGTGATTGGCAGGTAAGTAGATTTGTAAACCAGAGAGGATGGTTTTCATTTTAAAATTTAAAATGCTCAATTAAAATAATAAATCAGTTATTTCAGTGTTCCAGGCTGGGGGAGGAAAAAAGGAGTGCAAATGTAGTGTTGATTTTGAAATACTATGAAATTTAGATAAATGGCATGATCTACTTGCTAAGGGAAATTATATGTAGCACAAAAAAATAAGATGACACAATATTATTCTAATGTAAATATATCATATGCAGTCGCCATTTTAAACAATGGAATGCCATCTAAAGTCACAGTTCAAATTAGATTATTCAGTTTCATCAAAACATAACATAAATAAAAATGGGTAAACGTAAAACCAATCCACGGGCTACAAGTTTGCTATCAATGTCAATAACATACATTTTAAAGTGAAACTGTTATGGGGATGTTCAGATAGATTTGACGAGAACATTTATGGTAACATTTTCAGATGACTTACTTAGGGTTTATTTTAATTATCCCCCAAAGGGTCACCTTCCCACACTTGCTCTCACAGTCCCTGCTGCTGGTACTGTGTCAGTGAAGCTCTTCTTTAATGAATGTACTTCGATGGGGCAGACATGTCTTGTTCAGAGGTCACATGGGGACAGACACACCAATACCACCAAGCACCCATCAACAAACTACATGCTGTGAGCACAGCACCTATGTCTGGTTTGGGATTTTAAGAAGTTGTAATTCCCAACGCAGCCAGGTTCCGTGTAACGTAGTCGTTGATAGGAGTTGAGTTCACACAGCAGATGCAGGCATTGCAGGACCAGCATAGAGAAGGCTGGCCTACTTCCAGGGAGCCCCTTGGCCTTCTGAGTGCAGAGGTGGGACAGTGGACCAGTGCACCTGGGGAGATCTTCTGGAGTATGTGAAGAGCTGAGTTCCTGACTGTGGCTCTGGCCCTGTGGTTACAGTGGGAAGCAGCTGGTTGAAAGAACCGCAGGAGTTGGTTGGCTTCACTTCTGAACAGGGGCAGAACCAGATAATGGGCTTGGAGGTTCTGCTGTGATCTCGATACTATACTAGATGAGCGATACTAGGGGAGATTGTTCTTGCCTCAGAATCCCCTGGAGACCTGCTGCACACTTGGTCACTGGTGAATTTAGGTGCTCTATAGAGGCACAGTGTGTAAAAATGGGTTTTCCTTTAGGGCCAGGCGGCAGAGCCCCTCTTCGCTCTAGAATGCTTCAAACACTCAGAAAGGAGGTGAGGCAGGAAACGCTGCCCAGCCCCAATTGAGTCAAACCCCTGTAAGGCTGTTCCACCTATCCCCTCAAGGATTCTGAGGACTCCTGGCAGGGAGGTGTCTTGATGCTATGAAATCCACATGAACATGGGTTGTCAGCTAATCTCAGCAGACTTACCTCCAGGTATCTGGTTTATTAGCCCTTCTTGTGTGAATTTGAATATGTGGCCTGCAAATTTGAAATCCCTAAACACAAAACTAGATGTGTTTATGGAGGCTTCTGCTTGGAGCACAGGAAGCAGCTGGGTCCATGCCCCGGGATCCAGCTGTGCACATCACTCTGTTTCCTACTCCTAGGGTTCCCAAGCTACAGCCTCCTCAGGACCCCACAGGAAACTCAGCGAAACGGCCCAGGGATTTTAATTCAGGGAGAATCAGCAATTCAGGACATCTCATCAGCCATGTGAAGCACATACCTGGCTGGAAGTAGTTCTTAGCATCAGTGGGAACATGGAGCTAAATTGCTGCAGGTGACATCCCAGCTTTAGGAAACTAGGTTTTGACAGACAGTTTAGGTGTTAAAACTGATTCCTGTGGGGACAGTGGAGCAGACCAGGAAATCCAGTGCCAATGCCAGCCTGACAGGGCTTGGCAGAACAGTATAAGTGACTAAGAAGCCATAATGCAGGCATCCCAGCTTTCTGGTGCCGTGACCTGCCATTGTGATCCTCAAATGTGTCCTGCTACACTCAGTTATTGGGGAATGCATGCAGCCCATATGCCACAGGCTGAATATATCCTGAATATATCCGCAGTATTCTTTGGAGAGTGAAATGAAAAAATATTTATTTTAATCTTTGCATATACTGCTTTAACTTGATTGCCAAGGTATCCTAACAGAAATATATATTAAACTGTTTGGTCTCAAGTGCCTGACAGAACTAGCAGGCACTTCTGTCAGCCTAGCAGTTGTGGACAGTGTGAAATTTTGTGGTGTTCGCGGTAACCTCAGCTCACAGATTCATCTAGAAATGGGAGTTGTTGCTTATGTCTTCATGAAGTTTGCATTGCTTAATTTAAGCAGTGGCTTGAAATACAATTTTATTTTTTTCTGCAAATAATTGCCAGAGGTGATGTATTCATCCTGGAATAATAAAGTGTTGGTTTAATTAGTTTTTAAGAATTTTATATAATTTCCCTTACAGAGTGGATAATTTACTTTATTATCCAAATTTTCATAGTCAGTGTTTTGAAATTGAGACGACATTTCTAATAGTATTCTCAGTTTAAAGACTGAAATAAATGATTTATTTATTTATTTATTTTAATGAGCAAGAAAGTTTTTACACTGGCACCTTACTCATTAACATAACCGAATTTAAATCAGGAATGACAGAACACTACTTACTAATGTTTGAACTGTGGTGCCAAGTAAGTGTTTTGTTGCTTTTGGAGGCAAATGATCCTCACACCAAGATGTCTACTCTGGCTATCAGCTGTTTATCTGCATGAAGAGACCCTTGGCAATGATGTGTAGAGTTTCCCCCAACTTTGTACTTCTGTTTTATTCCATCTGCTCTAATATAAACAGACCAATGTGTTCTTTCTTTTCTTGAGTGCAGGATGGTGACAGTGTCTATGATTCTGGGTGTGTGGGCAGTGCTTGAGCAGCAGAGATGGTGTTCACACCATGTGACCGATGGCTCAGTGGGTGAAGGAACACTTTCAAAGCAGAGGGCTGGACATGGCTCTTGTCTGGTGTTCACTAGCCACTGAGTTCCGTCCCCAGCACAGAGGGAAAGGGAGAACATATGGAGGACCGCCTTTGCCCTGAAACCCCAATGTTTGACCGGCGTTTTTATTTTTTATTTTTCAAATAGTTTACTTTGTATGCTCAGCAAATACATACAAGTATGAGAAAGTATTTCCTTTGAAAGTGATATTTCAACATTGCATATTAAATTAGTTTTTGCAGAATATTTCTGTTACTTTAAATCGTATTTTCTTTTCCCTGTTTTGGTGAATAAAGTTAAGGAAGATTAAGGGGTGGGAGGGGGAGAGAGAATGGAACAAGTCACGAAGACAGCTGACAGTCCAGCTCTTGTTTGAGCAAAAAATAGATGTGACTCCATTCTGTCTCCTCGCCCCAACAGCCAGCAAACACATACATATACTGGAAACACAGTGTTTCCAGTCTCACTGTGGTAACTCCCATCTGAGCAGGTGAAGCCGAGATACTGACCCTCTGTCATTATCTTCTAATTGCTCATGCACAAGGAGATGCTACCTTTTCTAAAGCTTGGATGTGCCTTTCACAAAGCCTGGACTGTAGGAACAAATAGAGACCATGACTTTAGCCAAGAAACACCTGTAATGTTAAAGGATTTGGAAACAAGAGGTTTTGAAGAAGCAAGGAGATAATTAAAGGCAGAGAGAGAGGGGAAGAAGCCACTGCCAAAAACACATACTAGAAAGGCAGAGTTGAGGTTGACAAGGTCAACCACTCTGGGTAAACACTGGGTCCTTGGAGATCTCTCCTCAGTCTGGAAAGACAATGGGTTCTCAAAGACCTCTCCTTAGCCTAAAAAGAGCAGACCAAAGATCCCAAGCAAATTTAGAATTAGGATCCAGCTGTCTGAACACTGCTAGAACTATTCAAGGGGTGAACTGCTTGTGCAGCCACCCCTGGGTGGTCTCTGGGACTCCCACAACAGAGTACCACGCAGAGGACCTGGAGAGACAAAACTTATGCTCCGTAGTTCTTGGGTGTCGGGGGAAGTCTAGGCTCAAGATGTGAGCCTGCTAGTTTCTTCTAACATATATGAAGACATGTCTAGACTCCCAGACCTCTGGTGCTGTCTTGGGACCTTAGCGTTTCTTGACTTGTGTAAACAACATCAGCTTTCTGCCTTATCTTTGCTGTGGTAAAGGCCTCTGTCTAAAGTCCTTTTCCTTTCTTTTCTTTTTTTTCCTCTTCTGTGTGCATGTATTGTGTATATATGTTTGTATGCAGGAGAGGATGTGTGTGTGTGTGTGTGTGTGTGTGTGTGTGTGTGTGTGTGTGTGTGTGTGTATAGACATGCATGAGGGGGTGTATGTAGGATGCCATTCCTCAAGCATGGTCCACCTTGATTTTTGAGACAGGGCCTCTCATTGGCCTGGAACTCACAATGTAGGCTGTTGGAGCTGGCCAGTGAACTCCCAAGATCTGTCTGTCACCCCTGTACTGGGAAGGCCATACAAGTCTCTGTCACTTCCAGCACCGAGACTGCACTTGTGTGCCGTCCCACCTGTCTTTTTAAGGGGGTGTTCTAAGGACGAGGTTCTTAGGTTTGTGTGGTAAGCATTTTACTGACTGAACTATCAACATATGTCCCAAGAACTCCTTCTTTAAAGGACAGATGTCACTAGCTGAGGGCCTCATAGACGACCCTGTCCTGACCCATCTGCCTGCAAAGACCTTGCTAACCAACAAGTGTCCTGGATCAGGGTTTGCAGCTCTTTCTGGGAAATGTCATTCAAAGCCATGGTGTTCGCTTTTGACTGTGAGCCTCTCTCCTGGCAAACACTGTGTGTTCTGCCTCCCCTCAGAATAGATACTCCAGTCTGCGACTCTCACACCAGGCAGCGTCCCCCAGGCCTCTGCAGCAGACCAGTCACACAACTGGGCAGTTGCCCTCTAGCTGCCCTGAGTCACCCAGGTTAATAATCTGCTTCCTGTGTGGTGGGAGTTGCAGGAGGCTGGAGGGGAAAGATTGTCTTCCTGTCAGGGCAGCATCACATGTGAAATTCACCCCTCTGGAACACAGTCACAGAGGAAGGGAACTGAACAACTCCAAGGTACCAGGTTTACCTCACTTTTGTTACTTATTCTTACTCCAATTTCTTTTATGGTATTACACGTGCCACCGTAAGCCACCTTCACCCCTGTGGAAGAACACTGTGCAGAGACGATACGGCACAGCCAAGGCCAGCTCTCCCTCAATCCTCCCACGCTTCTGTGCAGTCAGTACAGTGAGCCGGGGTCGATCCCTGGGCCTCCAGCATGCTAAGTGTGCACCTTCTAACTTCACTATGCCAGGCCCTCAAAAGAAACCAGGCATTAAGCCATCTACTGAAGGACATGTCATTAAGGAATCTAAAGCTGTCAGGGTCTAGTATTTATGATTAATGTAATACACATGAACTTTGTGCAAAAGGCCACCAGCACTGCTAGGCTCTCAAGGCACCTGGCGGCTCCATGCTCCACCTACCTCAAATGAATTTTCTAGCAACAGCTCCTCACATCTTTTGGTTATCTCGCCCATATCCATATTTCTGCCTTCCACGCCGGCATTGCCTAGTGTGGATTTGCTCACTTAGTCATTATGCAATCGGACCTATTCTCTTCTATCCTCCGGGCCATCTTTCTCACGGCAGGTGAACCCTGGTCTGTGGCTGAGCCCACGGTGAAGCAGGATTACCTTTCCTGTAGGACTGTGCTCTCCAACATCACCAGCAGTCTTGTTTTGTGAGACCGTTCATCTGCTTAGTTTCTTACGTTCCTTGCAGAGTAACACTGCTAGATCCAATACAGCAGTAACACCATCTGCTCAGCTTCTTGGTGCCAGCCCTTCAAGGGCCATGTGTGTCTACTTGGCCACTGCCCTCACACATTGATTGGTTTGTCTCTCTTCCACATAGATCTCAAATTCCTGGAATCCTTGCTGATATTGTTGAAGACAGGTCTCATGTATCTCACACTGGTTCCCAACTCTCTGCATAGTTATCAGGACCTTGAATGTTTGTTCCTACTACCTGTACTTTCTGAGCGCGCCTATGACAGGCATGGACAGCGGCCACATCTGAGTTATGAGGGGATGGAAACAGAGTCACCAGCTGAGTACATCCTCAGACCCACCAGGTCCCTGACATTTTGTCACCTTGCTCTCCACCTTTGTTCTGGCAGGTTATGTCTTCTAAATGATATCAACACGAGAGTGGTACTTTAGCTGGGTATAGGATTCAAGGTGAAATAGTGGTATGAAAACATTTCCCTGAGATTTTTGTCTTCTCACCTATTGTGCTGCTTGAGAGCAACACTTACCTTTTTATAATTTATTTTTATTTTATGTGCATTTATGTTTTGCCTGCATATAGGTCTGTGTGAGGATGCCAGATCTGCTGGACCTGGAGTTACAGACAGCTGTGAGCTGCCGTGTGGGTGCTGGGAATTGAACTCCGGTCCTCTGGAAGAGTAGCCAGTGCTCTTAACTACTGAGCCATCTCTCCAGCCCTGAGCAACTCTTACCTTTTAAAAAAAAGAAAATGTATAGTCTGTTCATGGATACTTGGTTTGTAAGTAAGCTGTGCCTAATTTCATATAAATCTGACACAGTTTGACAAAATGACAGGACCGCAATCAAGACAATGGACACATCTACCACCCTCACATTTTATTTTGTTCTCTTTGGCCCCTGCCATGCTTCCATCCATAGACAGTGGCATGCCGCCTTTCATCACTATAGAATGTTTTCCAATTTCCTGGAGATTTCTATAAATGGAATTTTATAAACTCTCTCCTTTAAAAAAAAATCTAGCTCCTTTGATTTACCACAATGATTTTGAGATTCTCCCACATAATAGCGTGTCTCTGTAGGTCATTCCTTTTATTGTTGAGTAATATTCTGCTCTATGGCTATACTGCAGTCTGTTTGCTCACCAATTGGTGAACCTTTGCTTTCATTTTACATTGTGAATTTGGATATAAGTTCATGTAAGGACACGTGTTTCATTTCTTTTCATTTAACCCATAAGAGTGGAAGGGCAGGTCCTATGATATGTTTGTTTAGTTTAAATTGCAATATTTATTTAGTGTTTTTACTTTTTTTTTTTTTTGAGACAGGGTCTAACTCAGGTTGACTTCAAAACCACCCAAGCTGAGGATGACCTTGAACTCCTGGTCTTTCTGCCTCCACCTTCCAAGTGCTGAGAGTTCAAGTTTATTTGCCAGAGTCTCTTATGGGTTCTGGGAGTTGAACCCAAGGCCTTGCGCGTACTCCACAAGGACTCTAGTAACTTAGCACATCCGTTCCCTAATTGTTTAGTTTGCATGATGACATTGCCAGGTCTGAGGGTACCATTTCTGCATTACCCTATCCACACCCAGTTTTTGGTCTTAGCTCTATGACTGGATGTGTAGCATTATCCCACTGGAGTTTTAATTTGCTTTTTCCTTATTACTACTTCCCAGATGCCTATTGGTCATCCTGACATCTTGTGGGAAATTTTCTGTTCTGTTTTAACCATATTTGTGAGTTATTTTTATATTATAAAATTTAAGAGTCACCTTTTTTGTTGTTTTTTGCTTGTTTGTTTTTGGAGACAGAGTTTCTCTGTGTAGCCCTAGCTGTCCTGGAACTCATGCTGTAGACCAGGCTAGCCTCAAGCTCACAAAGGTCCACCTGCCTCTGCCTCCTGAGTCCTGGGATTAAAAGTGTTTGCCGCCACCACCTGGCCTAGAATTACTTTGTTTTATTTTTTGAGACAGGGTCTAATGTATCTGAGGCTGACAATGATCTCTTAATCCCTCTGCCTCCACACCCCAAACCCTGAGATTACAGGTGTGATTTACCTTGCTAGAGGTTTATTTTATATATTCTGAACACAAGGGAGCCTGCTGGCAAATGTTGTATCTTTTGAAAAGGAAACATTTTTAGGAAGTTTTGATGAAGGCCTTGTTTACTGATTTCCTTTTATGCTCCAAGCTTCTTGTATTATAATTACGAAATTCTTACCAAACTCCAAGTTCCTATAGTTTTATTTTCCAAGTGCATCCCAAAATGCACAGTCCAGTTCAATAGCCCATCATTATATGCAGCTGTTTAAATTCAACATGTAGGGGACTGGAGCAATGGTTCACCTATTGCTCTTGCAGAAGACTGGGTTTGGTTCCCAGAATCCACATCATGGATCACACATGGATCTGTAACTCCAGTTCTAGAGGATCCAACTATCTTTTCTAGCCTCCGAGAACACAGCATGAGCCATTGGACACAGACATACTTGCAGGCAAAACACCCATACATCTGAAAACAAAAAGTCAAAGTTAGCAGATATCCAGTTAAAATAAACAAGCAAAGCATAGTGGCATACAACTATAATCCCAAAACATAAGAAGTTGAGGCAAGAGAATCACTATAAGTTTTAGGCCAGCCTGTTCTCCACAGTGAATTCTAGGTTAGCTGGGGCTGTCTCAAAACAAACAAACAAACAAACAGATAAAATAAAGTGATGCCACCTCACAGCAGCCATATTTTGAGTTCTCAGTATCCCATGGGCAAATGGACTCTCCAGTGGTCAGAACAAAGGGAGTTGGCACCTCACAGGAAGTTTTGTCAAATGACATGCAGCATCATGTAGTCCCTGCTCATGCAGTGGTCCATTGTGTGAGGGAAGGGTGCATCTTCTAACAGGATTACTTGTTCTAGTCTGGTATTTTGAAGACATCGTCCTTTGCCCATCCACTTCCTCAGCATCTGTCAAAAATCAATTAGACCACGGGCTGGGAAACAGCTTAGGGTTTGAACACTTGTTGTCCAGGGGCTGGGGGACAGCTCAGGGTTTGAGCACTTGTTGTCTTACAGAGGACTCTGGTTAGATTTTCCTGCACCTACACAGCAGCTAAGAATCATCTGTAATTCCAGTTCCAGGGGATCTGATGCCCCTCTCTGATCTTTTGGGCACCAGACACATATACAGGCAAAGCACCCCTATACATAAAAAGATAAAAATATTTTTTAAAAATAAATTGATTGGAACAGCCAGATGAATCGCCTCCTGTGAACTAAGGCATGAGGATCAGATGTTTGGGAGTAGATGCCTGACCAAGGCTAGCCTGGGCTTCATACTAAGACTCTGCCTTTAAACAAACAAACAAACAAACAAATAAGCAAATAAATGAATAAAGAACTCTTCCTACAAATCAATTGGCTATATATACCTAGGTCTATATGTCTCAGTTTACAACATTGATCTATTGAGTCGTCTTTGTGCCAACATCACACACAGTGTGTGTGTGTGTGTGTGTGTGTGTGTGTGTGTGTGTGTGTGTGTGTGTGTGTGTGTGTTTGCAGTAAGTCTCAAAAACATGTAGCATAAATTATCCAATTGTGTACCCCCAGGAAGGTGTTTTAGTTCTTCTAGCATTTTGAATTTCCATATAGAAATTTTAATTTTACCCTCAAATAACTATAAACAAAGAAATTCTTTCTGTTGGCCACCCATGATGCTGCACTTCTCTGCTTCCAGCTATTCAGGGGGCTGAGGAAGGAGGACCACCTAGCTAACCTATCAAGACCTTTTCCCCACTTTTGTTAAAGAAAGGAGCGTAGGTCAGTGGTGGAGTGTTTGTCTGGCATGTACCAGGCTCTGAGTTCATCCTTAGAACTGAAAAAACAAAAGCATCATATACTCTCCGCAACTTGGAGAAGTCCTACAATTTACAGATGAATTTTGGAGCAATTGCTGTCTTCAGACTGTTCATCTTTTAACCCCTTATTAAATACTCTTTGTTTGTTCTTAGTTATCTTTTGCAGTTTTCAGTCACTAATCTTGTACATCGTTTGTCCTATTTTTGTCAAGCTATTCCCTTTTAGACTTGAGGTGGAGGGTACCACCTCTGCTTCTTTTTCTTGCGTTATTACGTGGGCTAGAGCATGGTGGTGGTCAGAGGGAGAGCACAGACTGTGTTTGGTTCGTGGTGGAAGTGACCAGCCACCATGAGCCTGTTGGCCGCCCCTCAGCAGGCCATACTGTTTCTTGACCCTTTACATGTAACCTACGTTGTTTCTCTTGCTTGATTTTAAAATCCAATCTACAGTCTTTCTGGGTTTTTATTTCTTTGATTTCTGGTTTTTGAAATTGCACAGTGATGTGCATGGACACGAGTCTTTTCTTATCCATTGTGCTGGGAATTTGGTGTGTCCTTTCAATCTTGAAAATCATACACTTTGATTCTAAGAAATCTGTGTAAATTACGTCTTTAAAACCCATCTTCTCTGTTCTCTCTTTGTGAAATCCTTATTAGGGTAATAACTTCTGCATCATCTTGTGATTCTCATCATTTTCTCTACTGTTCTTCCTCCTTCTCTTCTGGTTTAATTTCATTACACAGTTCCTCGTGCCTTTCCTTTTTTTCTACATCTATTTTAACTGGTAATCATGTTTATATACTCCAGAACTTTTTCTCTGTCTTTTTTTGTTTTTAGTATTGATTTACTGATTTTGTTTTATGAATTAAATACCTTCTTTCTGAGTTTTTCTAGGAAATATTCTACCTTTTCTAAATCTCCTTTACTTGTTAGTTTAGGTGCTGCCTTTCATAAGGAGGCTTTCTGTGATTGTCTAACTACCTTTCATATGTGTTAATATTTTAAAGCAAGGCATCTAGAATCTTATGGGAGCCTCGGGTGTGGGATACATGACACTTGGAAGATTCTGGTAGCTTACAACTTAACTGTTTTGTTGCAAGAGTACCCAGTACCATCTGTTTGTGGTTATTCCCTCCTCATGAGTTCTGCAGAGAATTTTGCACTCACCAACAGGCATTTTTGGTGCTGAGTGGCATGGGGTCCATGAACCTGCAGTCTAGTCCATGGACTTTACTTGATTGTTGTTTGCAATCTGTTTTCTCCCTTTTGATAGTGAATGGTCTCTCCATCCACTGCCCATTCTCCCTAGTTTTCTGCAGATAAACCTGCATGTTGGAGGCGAGAGAACTGCCAATACCAGGCTGGAGAGGGTCCTTCTGAACCAACAGTTCTCCATCTGGGCTTTAGGCAGTCATTTTGCCATCTAATATTGTCATCTGGGCCTCTCTGCTGTAAGAACTAGTGTGTTTCTTAACATTCTGTGTATTTGTCTTTAGCTGTCCTAAGTCTTCTCACCCCTCCTCATCCTTCACACCCTTTTTACTCCTCCTTACACCCCAACTCTCCCCTCCCCCTCCTCTTCTCTCTTTTATCACCTAATTCTCATGTTAGGGGATTTCTGAGAAGGTTAAAAAAATAGAAACAAGTTTACCAAACCACTGAACTTGGCTAGGAGTTGCTCAGTTTCCAAGTTTGAAAGCAAGCATCTTCCAAGACTTGTCCACACCACCCTGATGAGAGTGCAGAGTGAATCTGCTCTGGCTTCATTTCTTAAGGCATTGCTGACTGCACTGGAGTTTTCTCTTTTACTGGGTCTTAGGCATCTTCTGCTTTTCTCATACAATTCTTTTTTTTTCTTTGTCTTCCACATTCTTGATTTCCTCACGAGGAAGGCAGGCTAGCTGTGTTTTCAAGCATCAGCCTTTGCCATGCCACACCACACTGTCCTTCAGTCCAACCAACCCATGCATGGAGGGAAGGAATCTGAGCTCCTCAAGGCTAAATCCTGAGGCCAGGTCTATCCTCCTAAAATGTTTGAGGCCACTGCATTAGATGTACACTGAAGGTCATCTAGGCTTGGAGAGGTTCCCTGGGTCTGCCACCCTTACTTGCTCATTTCTGCCTCTAGATTGACAGACTAAGGTCTATACATATTCACATCAAAGTCCTGGGATGGTAGGATCTTTGTTTTAGAAAATGTCACAGATGTTTTCATGTCAGATGTGACTGTTCTTAATTTATATCATGGTTTAGTACCCCTGCTGTAACACCTCTCCCTGTCAACATGAAGAGACTTGATCTATTTGGTATAAAGTAGGAAGGGAGTTATGGCTGCGCAGGAATGGTGGCACTCATGATAACACTACCACCAGCCTGTAATGCAAGGCTTCTTGGAGAGCCTATCCATGAATCAGAAGAGATGAAACACAGTGACAGACACTACCATGGCAACAGAGCCACCATGATGACAGGCCCCACCACAGTGACAGACACTACCATAGTGGGTGACAGACCCACCATGATGACAGACTACCTCAGTGATATGCAGTACTATGGTGACAGACCACACCACCACCTTCACCAATAGGAGCCATGAGAGGCAAGTGATCAGGTGAGACTGAGGTGACAAGAGCCAGGTTTCTAAGCCAGCACATGCCCAAAGGACATAAGCCAGTCATGGCTGGTTGAGGACTGTGTATAAGCATCCCAGTCCATCCACAGACATGAGCCCTTACTTCTCAGTCAGTGAAAGACGGCCAAGAGAGTACCATTGGAAAGATGTCTCAAAACTTTTTGTGATTCACAAGTCACATTCTAAAGTCTTTGGAGTGGAAATTCGTTCAGTGTCTACACAGAGATGACTCAGCATTCCCTGTCACTGAGAAAGGGGTTGGTGCTGGAGCAAAAGACCCCTACGTAAAGTCAGAAGGAGCAGCCATGGCTAAAAACCTGCATACATTTCCTGAACATAAAAAGGAACCGACTTACGGATCTCAGAATCCAGATGAGCACTTGAGAAGCCTTTTATGGCAAGACGCTGTCCAAGGTTCAAAACTTGAACAGAGTAAGAAAAGCCCTGTCCTCGAAATCCACAGGTGCAGTCACCACAAAAGGTCACCATGCTCAGCTGCTCACCCTAGAGTTGTCTTATTACATAGATGACAGATGGAAAGACAACCAGTTGTGGGGGGTCAACTTGTGATCCACACCTAACCGAGAGCATATGTCACAGGCACACCACTTTCCAGAGCATCACCTCCACACAGCAGGAACACAAAGTCCAAAACGTGAAACAAAATTGTGGCTGGCTTTCAGGGTCACATTGGAGGCTAAGTAAGCAAGAAGACCAAAAACTCCTATTAAATACAAGACCAGAAATCCCTGGAAATCAGTGGTACATAATGTCCTACAAGGGGCCAGGCAGTGGTAGCACAAGCCTTTAATCCCAGCACTCGGGAGGCACAGGCAGGCGGATCTCTATGAGTTCGAGGCCAGCCTGGTCTACAGAGCAAGTGCCAGGACAGCTAAGGCTACACAGAGAAACCCTGTGTCAAAAAACCAAAAGAAGAAAAATTCCCCAGAAGGGGAGTTTCAGTTTGGAGCTCAGGACATTCAGTAGTTCAATGAGAAACTTGTTAGATGAACTCATAGGATTAACGGTTCCTTTGCTAAGTCAGCATGGAGATCAAAGATCAAAAAGGCTTGTGGTGTTCCTTAGAGGGTATCCCATCTGGTTTGCAAAAAATTAATTCCACAATGGGACCTGCTCACAGCATCTGTTATTATGTGAAAGGGAGGCTCTTCAGTTACTCCACAGACTCACTTTGGTGAATGTGAGTAAAATCTTGACTATGTATTATTTACAAGGATGACAGGACCACAGATCCAGAACCATCTCTCCAGGACAGGGTTGCCATCCAGGAGCACACAGCTGAGAACTGTTGTTCTGGTTCCTATGTCATTAGTTTACCAGGGCACACAGCTCAAAGCCAGTGTCCCTCTGAGACCTGCCACCTATTCCCCTCATGTACCAGTGAGTAGTACCTACTACATTCAGGGTTTTAACATGCAAATGGACAGGGGCTCAATATATAATCCTAGCAGGCCTGGAACTTGTTATATAAACCAGACTGGCTTTGAACTCACAGAGATCTTTCTGCCTCTGTCTCTTGAGCATTGGGATTGAAGGCATATATCACTACACCAAGCCAAACATGACATTTTGAATCATCTGATGGTGTAGTTTGCTTTCAATAAAGTAAAGAAAAATGTGGAGGAATGTTTTTGCATATCTGGGAAGAAAATAGCAGCTTAGTGCTGGGCCAGTAACAGGTCAGCACCAACACAAACTGCAAAGGGAGAATCCAACTGTTCACTGTGTGCAGTAACCATCCTGCCAGTGTAGCATTTGGTTGGCGTGTAAGCTCCTTCCTCAAACGCTTCTCAGAAGAGGAATGCACACTAGGCTCGTTTGGGCTGCTTCCTGGATGCACAGCTTCCTGCCCAGGAGCAGATATCCAGGCTTGGCCACCTGGTGAGGAGTGGGCATGCCCCAGCATTCTGCATGTATATTAAACTGTCTGATTAAGTCCTTGCTCTTGAAGCTCCAAGAGCCTCTATGCATAGGCACAGACTCCATGTTTATCTAATAAAGTGAAGGAAAAACCAACCCCACCTGATTCCCCTGTGTGGGAGCTCTTCCTTCTTCAATCACCAAGTCATCACAAACTCCAGAAGTTGAGTCAAATCTTTCAGATTGACTCAAAAAAAAAGTCAGATTTTTTTTACAAAACTGACTACAGGACCTTGAACTGTGGAGTTATACAATTGTCAGTAGGTCACCATGGCTGTATTAGTCTGTATTAGTTGGGGTTCTGTAAATAAACGGAACTTACAGAATGAATCTATAAGGTTTAAAAGGCATCTGTTAGACTGGCTTACGGGATGGCATCTGGGTAGTCCAACAGTGGCACTATTTCACAAGAGGAAGGCAAAGAATCTGGTAGTTGTTCAGTCAATGGGACCAGATGTCTCAGCTGTCCCAATCTAGTAAGGAAGGCCTGGGGGTTCCTGCAGAGTTGCTGGCCTCCATCTCCATAGGAAGCCTGAAGAAGTTAGTTCTAATGACAGAGGAGGATTGCAGGGCAGCAGCAGAGATGAAGTCTGCCAGGGGATGCTGAGGGCTGAGTTCAAGTCCTCTGCGAATGCAGGGAGCAGATGCACTCTAACTGCTGAGCCTCCTCGCTAGCCCCTTTCATGTCCTGCCTGCCACCAGAAGGTGCCGATCACATTCAGGGTGTGTCTTCCTGTTTGAAATACTCTAATCAAGAAACAGCACTTAGAAGCCAGGTGGTGGTAATGCACACCTTCAATCCCAGCACTTAGGAGGCAGAGGCAGGTGGGTATATGTAAGTTCAAGGCCAGTCTGGGCTACAGAGCATGTTTCAGGACAGCCAGAGCTATACATAGTAGTACTATCCCCAAAAAAGAGTGAGGTGGGGGAGGGAGAGATGGAGGAAAGGAGGGAACACTTGCGAGGCAGAGGCAGGAAGATCTCTTGAGTTTGAAGCTAGTTTGATCTACATAATCACACAGAAAGAGACCCTGTCTCAAAACACAAAACAAAAGCCCCTCACAAGGGTGCTCAGTGGCTTGTGTTTTAGTTGACTCCAGTTGCCATCCCAAGGTCCACTTGGAAAGTTACAAGCTCCCTTAAGGAAGGAGGCTGGAATAAATGCAGCACGACTGTCTCACACATTTGTATTTACTGAGAAGAACACAGCAGGCAGAGCATTTTAGATGGGGACCACTCAGGTCTGAAATCACATAGGGTTTCATAGTTACTGTCTCTCCTTTACCCCATCAAGTTCTCATTCTCCTTACAGTGATGCTCACCCTCCTCACAGTGGGGCTCACCCTCCTCACAGTGATGCTCACTTCTCCTCACAGTGGGGCTCACCATCCTCATAGTGGTGCTCACCCTTATCAGAGTGGTGCTCACCTCCTTACAGTGGTGCTCACCCTTATCAGAGTGGTGCTCACCCTCCTTACAGTGGTGCTCACCCTCCTCACAGTGGTGCTCACTTCTCCACAGTGGTGCTCACCCTCCTCACAGTGGGGCTCACCTTCTTACAGTGGTGCTCACCCTCCTCACAGTGGTGCTCACCCTTATCAGAGTGGTGCTCACCCTCCTTACAGTGGTGCTCACCCTCCTCACAGTGGTGCTCACTTCTCCACAGTGGTGCTCACCCTCCTCACAGTGGGGCTCACCTTCTTACAGTGGTGCTCACCCTCCTTACAGTGGTGCTCACCCTTATCAGAGTGGTGCTCACCCTCCTCACAGTGGTGCTCACCCTTATCAAAGTGGTGCTCACCTCCTTACAGTGGTGCTCACCTCCTTACAGTGGTGCTCACCCTTATCAGAGTGGTGCTCACCCTCCTTACAGTGGTGCTCACCTCCTTACAGTGGTGCTCACCCTCCTCACAGTGGTGCTCACCCTTATCAGAGTGGTGCTCACCTCCTTACAGTGGTGCTCACCCTCCTCACATTGGTGCTCACTTCTCCACAGTGGTGCTCACCCTCCTCACAGTGGTGCTCACCCTCCTCACAGTGGTGCTCACCCTCCTCACAGTGGTGCTCACCCTCCTCACAGTGGTGCTCACTCTCCTCACAGTGGTGCTCACCCTCCTCACAGTGGTGCTCATCCCCCTCACAGTGGTGCTCATCCCCCTCACAGTGGTGCTCATCCCCCTCACAGTGGTGCTCACCCTCCTCACAGTGGTGCTCACCCCCCTCACAGTGGTGCTCACCCTCCTCACAGTGGTGCTCACCCTCCTCACAGTGGTGCTCACCCTCCTCACAGTGGTGCTCACCCTCCTCACAGTGGTGCTCACCCTCCTCACAGTGGACCCTTCCACCACCTCTGTCTTTTCACTTCTGCTACTTTTGACAGATTTCTCTCACTTCTTGTCTCTTGACATATCTAATAATTTTTTATTATATGCTGCACATAATGGACATCATAATACTGAATGTCTGAATTTTTATGTAGTATTGATTATCTTAATTGTGTGTGTGTGCGTGCGTGCATGCGTGAGTGCGTGCGTGTGTTCATGTGTATGTATGTTTGGGTGCTTATGCACGCATATATATGTGGAGGCCAGAGATCAATGCCCTGGACCGTTTTCAATTGCTCTCTACTTTATTTTTTTGAGACAGGATCTTTCACTAAGCCTGGAACTCACCAATTCAGCTATGCTGGCTTGTCAGTGGGGCCCAGGAATCTCTCTCTCTTCTTCCCCAGCACAAACCACCATGTCTGAATTTTACAGAGGTGCTGGGGCTCGAACTCAGGTCTTCATACTTGCATGGCAAGCATTTTATCAACTGAGCCATCTCCCCAGACCTAAGCTTTGTCCATCAAGACTGCTCTTAAGTTTTCCAAATGCAGAACAAACTCCTGCGCTGGGCCTCTGTGCAGAGCGCTGCCTCTTTGAGTGAATGCATGTGTGGGATGTATATGTAGGATGCTGTGTGAGCCTGTCTGTGCATTGGCCATGTTTCCAAAACCGCAGCTTCCTTTATGATAGCACCAATATTGAAAACTTCCACCTCACTGTTGTGGGATAATCCTTTTGTGCACTGTGAAGATGTGTCTCTGCCTAGGGCGCCTTCTGATTAGTTTAATAAAGAGCTGAACAGCCAATAGTTAGGCAGGAGAGGATGGGTGGGATTTCCAGGGAAAGAGGAACTCTGTGAAAGAGTCTGAGGCAGATGTATAGAGCGGTGAAGCAGTAATGAGCCACATGGCAGAAGCTAAATTAATGTAAATGGGTTAGTTTAAGTTTTTAAGGCTAGTTGGGAACAAGTCTCAGCTAAGGCCAAGTTTTCATAATTAATAAGAAGTCACTATGACATTATTTGGGAGCTGGTGGCACCCTTCTGAGAATGAACCATAAACTGAAAGTGTCAGGTGCCTGGGATGCATTAGCACCAGTCACTTCTCTGCACTCCTCTATCTGTCTGAGATAAAGGTGGTCCTTCCATCTTCCCTTCAATCTTCTTCTGCCAGCTTTCACAGTGGTCCTCAGTACTAGGACAGGAGGTTGAACTGTGAGCCAGACTCCGGCAGGTCCAGGTTCAAGGCTGAAAATCCAGTGTGTGGCTAAATCACACAGGGTGAGCAAAACCTGTCCCTTTGGACAAGGGTAAGAGCAGGACTGTTCTAAAGATAAAAGGGGTCTGTGAAGGCAACAGCAGCCAAAATTGCCATGCACATTTCCCAGACCTCTACCATTCTGCCTCCTCTATTCTCCACCCCTTCCCACTTCTCAGACCCCGAAGCCTCCTTCATGTCCATGCTAGTGCCCGGCTGTGGCCGGAGCCAAGCATTGCCACAGAGGTCACCCTGCTTCCTCCTTACCTCACATGGTGATCTACTTGACATTTCATAGCTCCCGATGAACTCCTAATTCCCCTCAGTGGACATAACTAGAAGGCTTTTGCACCTGGCTGCCTAGGTATTTGCACAAGGGCTGAGCCCTTCTCATCCAAATCTCTCAGCTTTTTTCAAATGACCCTCCTCTGGCCTTATCTCTGTTGCATTTTTTCTCTCTCTCTCATCTGTGGAAGCTCATCTCCTGCAGAGTGCACTTTAGCCACCCCTACCCCTACTCCCTCAGCCCCCTCATTAGCCTACTCTCCCCAGGTCCTGTGACTGACAAGATCTGGGGAGAGTAGGCTGCATATGCATGGGGCTGTTCCCAGGATATAACTACAGGGTGATGTTCTAGGCCTCTTGTAGCAGGACTACGGGCATATGAGAGTCCGCCTTCATCCCTGCAGCCCCCTTACCTCTGCAGCCCAGTTAGTTTTCAATATCACTGCCTTTCTTCATGACCCACCCATGGCCGATAGCAATTTCCTGCTCTGCCCAAGTCTCTACGGAGAGTTACTGCTCACCCGGTGGAGCTCAGCCTGGGTCCTTGCACAGGTAAGCAAGGCCCTCAGAGGAGATGGGTCTGTGGGGAGGAGACTGTGTTTACTTTCTCAGAGGCTGTTTTAATCTGCTTAGGCTGCCTGGCTCAGTGGTCCATGGCAGAGAAGGTATCTATAGACACCCATCTGCATCAGGCAGCAGACACAGTGATTCTGCCCATATTGCCTCTCAGATCCTGTCCAGTCCATTCCTCCGTCCTCAGTCTCCAAGCACAGTCTCCGTGATGCTCATTCAAGCCCCCACACAACCAGCCCAAAGTCTAGGGAATTCCCTGAGGTCTGAGACACATAGCACATTAAAATGAGGCTGGATAAATCCATGGAATTAAGTTCTAGCGAGAAGTTCTGATTTTGGAAGAATAATTTTTTTAATAGATCTGTAGGCATAACATCCATTGTAGGTGTTGGTTTGGAGTCAGTGACTAATAAAAATGTCATTTCCTGTGATTTTTATCAATTACAGTAAATATGCCAGTAATCACCCACTTTAGCTGCTGAACACATGTGCTGTCTGGAGTTGAGGCTGGGGACCTCTCAGAGGCCTCAAGAGCTAAACCCCACAGGTGTAGACTGACATCCAGGCAAACAGTAGTTAAGCATGCTAGAATTTGGAGAAGGGGAGAAGTGTTAAATGTATGTCAAGCAGACAAATTTGGACTTTTCCACGAGGGTCTGACACATCAAATAGGAAATAGGTAGAAATTACTCTAACAGTAAAAATCTTGTCATTTACAGCCTCTAAAGCAACGGGTTCATTTAACACATCAACTCACAGATAATGACTGGCGAGACTCAGCCTGGCATTTATTCCACCTCTAAAGTGCAGGAAAATGGGGTGGAGGGAGCTCCAGAGTGTCTGCAGATGACCCGGAGGTGACCTGTCAGCCCCTGCAGCTGCAGAATGAGTCAAGGGCCAACTGCTCCATAGGCTAGGATGTGGGAGCCTTTCTACTTCTTCAAAAATAGAGAGTCATGGCTGCAAGTGACACCAAGAGGGTAGTCTCAGTGATTGATATCAAGCAAGCCCCACCTTGTTCTGTTTGTTTGTTTTCCTTGAGAGCTGTTTGGAGTCATTGGAGCTGAAAGTGTATTTCAACACTCCAAGCACTTGTGTGTTATCTATCTGCAGCCATCCCTAACCAGTTCTTAGCCAATCACCAGAGTTCCCTGTCCATTTCAGATGCCCCAATATCACTGTCAGCAGGCATGAGGCTGTGATCCAAGATGAGAGACCCAAAGCCTCCTGTGTGAAGAGGATTCAGCAGGAGGCAGGAAGCCGGGTTCCTGTGCTGAGGAAATGTGGGCTTCTGAAGGTGCAGTCAGTGGACAAGTGTATAAGGAACAGCTCAGGTGCCCACCCCCACCCCCAACCCCGGAGGGTGGCACAGATAGCATTTAAGAGCATTAGGGGGAGCAGTTGGCCCCCAGAAAGAGATCAGCCCAGACCCTTCCTCTGTTTTTCTCTTCTCTGCACCTCTTTGGTTTTCCTTCCACCTGGGCTTCATTCAGGCAGGAACACAAAGTGCCACTTGCTGCAGGCTGCTAGGGTCCAGACCTTCCCATGAACACATGCACACCTTTCCATAGACCTGACACACCTGTAGGGACACAAACCTGCACAGGCTGTGTCTATACCTGCACACAAACACACCTGCACATACTTGCAAGTACACACACATGTACACCCCTGCCCACACCTGCTCATACCTGCATATACAAACATACCTTAGGGATACCTACACATACCTATATGTACCTTCAGGGACACACACACACACACACACACACACACACACACACACACACACACACACGCCCACATCTGCCCAGATATACATACTTGCCCATGCTTGCATGAACACACCTGCAATGACACACACATGTTCACACCTATCCATGCCCAATCATACCTTTAGAGGCACACACACACTTGTAGGGGCACAACAACAACAATAATAATAAATAATAATAATCTGGTAGCTTTTCTCTCTTTGTGCTTTTTCATGTCTTCCCAGAGATACTTTGTGAGGTCAAAGCTGGTCTCTGTGGCTGGTCTCTGTGTCTGTCTTTATGAACATAAACAGAAATCATTAGTTTAAAAAGAATTTTTTTTTTTTTTTTTTTTTTTTTTTTTTTTTTTTTTTGTTTTTCGAGACAGGGTTTCTCTGTGTAGTTTTGGAGCCTATCATGGCACTCGCTCTGGAGACCAGGCTGGCCTCAAACTCACAGAGATCTGCCTGCCTCTGCCTCCAGAGTGCTGGGATTAAAGGCATGAGCCACCAATGCCGGGCTTGTTTAGAAAGAATTTTTAAATTAGCTTCCATTGGTACAAGTCCGATTGGTTGATGTGTTCTGAACTTAACGTATGTTGAAAATAACAGTACTAACTTTCATGGACAACCTGTGGTCTCACTGAGTAGTGAAGATGTTTCAGAGGTGCATACAAAAGGCACACAGGGAAGACCTGTGAGCTAACTTCCTGTAACCTAGGGAGAAAGGCTGATGGCTCAGGGGACCATGTCACCTATCGGCTCTGGAGATCTAAGTCAAATCAAAAGCCAACCTTGGGCCCAGGTGACTCACTTCACTCTGGCACAGGGATGTTTGTGTGGACTGATGCATCTTAGAGTGTGACTTATCAAATGCCTTGAGCAACAGGCTCTTTCTGTAATCTGTACTGTTTTCCAGAAAACTTGTACTCCCCCACCCCCACACACACCTGACTATTGCTGATGGGAGAATATTTGTTTTCCTCAATAAATAATTTATTATTAATTATTATTGTTGTTGTTTGGTTATTTGAGACAGAGTTTTTTTTGTGGAATAAAACAGACTGCTCTCAAACTCACAAAAATCCTCCTGCCTCTGCCTCCCAAGTACTGGGATTAAAGGCACATACCACCATGTCCAGTTGAATGAACAATTTTAGCATGTATATTGTGTCTTTTAACCACACACTATTATTAGCTCAGCTGTTCACTCATAGCAAGTTAACTTTCACAGAACAATGGGCATGTTTTTAATGTTTTTGACAACACATTATAGACTCATTATTCAGTTATTGAAACCTGTTGTCCCTATTGCCTTGGGTTCTAAAATACACATAGGAAATGTTTTTATCCTCTCTGGAGACTGGTGCATCCTTAGCTTCAGCAGCAAATCACTGCCATTGTTTTTTTCTTTCTTTCTTTCACAGTGATACATGGAATAGAAATGCACTCCAGGCATGCTGGGATACAGAGGAAAACTATGTGCCCATGGAGGTAAGCTTGACATAATTTGTTGTCCACGTGATCTAGGATGAAAAATAATTTGTGACAAGATCAGCTATCTTCCTAATAGGAAGTTGTAATTATATCTCCAAACTGAAGCATGACTCCTTTTATTTCAATACCATTTCACCACATATCTAACAGAGAATGCCCTTTGCTGTCTCCACTACCAACTGAAAAAGCTACAGACCAAAGGGCGGGGGCTAGAATTTCCCAAGGAATGAAGCAAGCCATTGATTGCATTTAGTTAACATATGAATTGTAAAGTGAACTTGCATGTTTGCAGTGGGTTGCTTTCCAATGTCCTCTAATGCCCATAGGAGGCAACTATCACAATGCCAAGAACTCACCATGACCCTCCACCTGCCACCAGCTTTGCCAGATTGACCCCTCATATGTCTGGAGTGGTGGAAGAAACAGGGCCAGTAGCAAACGCTAAGTAATGCTATGGTGGTAAGGGGAGAAATACTGTATTTAGATATTATTTGATGGTCATCCTCTCCATCATCATCATCACCATCACCATCATCATATGATCAGGATTCCAGATAGGAGCATTGGCCCTGTTGGTGCAATGTTGGAAGTGTTTCTCCTTGTCGGCAAGCAGGTAGTTGCCACAAGCAGAAGCCAGTGCTGTGAGCTCACGGTGATCACCCTGTGGTCTGAGGTTGAAGGTGATGCTGCTTCGATTTCAGACCCTGCTCTTTACCTCATCTCATTTTTCCCGGGACCCTCCTATATGCACGATTTAAAGGGAATTACCTATTACTTCAATTATTTGTTTCTTATCAGCTGATGTTAAACTACAAGGATTTGCATTGAATGGACACAAAGAAAGAGCAAGTCACGGCACATCGCCAAATGAAAGAGTGATGTTCTGGCGAATTTAGCCGAAATAATTTACTGCTATATAAAAGTGGGGAAGTGGAAGGTACAGCCTTTGACCAATAAATCCCTGCTGCCCGTGAAACCCTTATCTGGTCCCCTCCGATATATTCCACACAAGGAAGCCATCATCATTGGCTCTGGTTTGTTATTTGTAAACCTTGATCTTCTGCACTCCGTGTCCTAAATATGGGTAATTAGCATCAGTTTATCGCACTTCTGCATATTTCCCCTACTCTCCAAACACGCATGCTTCCATTGGCTGCCATTCTGCTACAGGAGATTATGAAGACAGATTGCAGAGAACGAATGTGCTAAACGAGATTAGGAAGGAATAGAAATAGCAACTTGGCCAATAAATTCCTCGTGAGAGCCTTATCATGCAATTACACGTTGACTAGCTTCACACTCTCCCGGCCTCTTAATCCAGTGCCCCCACCAGGAACAAAATTTCACTAATTTCTGAATGGCTGCAGATCCTCCTGACTTGTTACTGAGAGTGGTTGGAAGGCGAGGTACTGCTGAAAATACCATGTCAAACTTCTCAGCAAAAAAAGTAAACTTTGAATGTCAAGGTGGGTGGTGTGCATTGGGATGTTCAAACAGCTCACTGTCCCTGAGCGAGCCCGTACAGTCGGGGTCCTTAAGTAATTTAACTTTTCTTTGAGTCCTATATTCTCTCATTGTGCCAAGTTTGGCAACTGTGCCCCTCCCAGTCTGTCTGATAGGGAAGGTTTCCTTGCTAGTCCACACACTACAAAGTATGTTTAAAAGCAGAACAGTGTTCCAACTGAAACTCCTTCTTGTTGAGCCCTCAGCAGCCAGGGGTGCTCCTGGGCAATTCTGGAAGAATCCCTCGACCTCCTTAAGTTCAGTTTCCTCTTTGCTCATACAGGCTGTCTCTCATACTCTCTCATGTGCTCTAGCCCCCACTGCACATTAAGGAGTATAAATAGGAAAATTCCTGCCCACTCTGCACCATAAGAGTGCAACCAAGAACACTGTAATAGGACTTCTACAGGGGGAGCGTGATTCTTGTCCCTCCCTGCCTGTTAATGTTATTCTCCCCAGGGCTTTATAATAAGTTAGGTATTTAAAGAGGCCCATTAAGCCTTTCGATCTACCAGGGGACTATTTATAGCATAGAACCACAGTCAGACATCATGAGGCCCCCACAGAAGCAAGGTATTACAGCAAGAACCCCCACAGAACTGAACTTCTCTTTGAGGGAAAGCATGCATGGACATAGACATACATGGACATCGAGATCAAACACGAATCATGTATCTGCGTTCCCAGGAAAGGACTGGCTTTCCTGTTCTGGGTGGAAGGAATTAATTAGCTAAGCAAAGCCCCAGCCATTGTGAAGCAAGTTTTTATGTGTAGATTGCAATGTGTCCTCTGCTTTCTTTTCTTCAGGTGATTCCTACAAGAATTTACTGAGGAGAGGGATCTGGTGAGCAATCCAGAAAAAGGGTTCTAGGTTCCTTCCTGAGGGTTCCTCACAGGCCGCCTTCAGAGACGGAGGAGGCAGCATCCACGAAATAAGCCCAAATCTGTGCCTCTTCCACACGAACATTGCACACACTGTTCTAGAACCTGGTGTGGCTCCACAAGGAAGAGCCCCTGCTAGGCGAGCAGCCACACAGAATGCAGGTATGCCTGGGCCCTGAGAAGGATGGCTTTGCCTTTTGGCCTGGTCTTTTGTTGGCTGGCAAGCATTTTGTTTTCCAGAGAGGAGCCTTCACTCATCTTGAGTAGGGAAGAATGAGCCAGGGCCTGTGAGGCACATGGAGATACTTGTCTGAAGGATTTGGCTGGCTCTTAGAAATCACCGCTCAGATGCCTGAAGCAGAGGCAGAAACACCTGCAGTGGCTGCTGCCCTGCAGGCACCTCTGTCCTGGAGTCACCAAGAACATCTACCTCCCTGCTCCTCTGAAGAGAAGCCCAGGACACCTGTTGCTGAGGGGCCAGGTAGTTAGTGTGGGCCAGGTAGTTAGTGTGGTAGTTAGTGTAGAGCAGACTGGCTAGGTTGGGAGTTCTGTGCGGCTTCATGCACAGCTCTGCTGAAGCAGAGATGCCTTCAACTACTAGGCCTAAGGCACACGTGGGTACTGGAGCTATCTCAGCGGCTGAAAATGAAGGACCCTCCAGAGTCCCAGAAGACCCCCGCCCGGGGAGTGACATCAGTTGGGGAGCTATTAATAACTGCCCTCCCCTCCCTGTCATATTTCCTGAACTGGTGAGCTTTGTGGAGGGGGTGGAGTAGGAGGGAGCCGCTTGCCATTAATCTGGGAACAAACAGCTAACCCCGGTGACTGGTATTTTCGCTTTTCTTTTCTCACTTTTCTCAGTGTGGGGAAGGCGATTGTGAGGCGCTCTGCTGGAATTTGGCAGCGCGGAGGCTTGGAGAGCAGCCCCATGCTGGCTCCTATTCAGCAGGCCAGTTTTCCTCGAGCTTTGGAAGTTTCACTCAGCCGTGCACTCAATGGCTTCACAAAGCTGATTACAAGCTTCAGCGCATTCCTGAAGGAGCCAAAAGCGACGCAGGTGCAAACGAGCCGAGGGAGCCCCTTATCCCGGTGACAGAATGGGACAAGCTGGGAAAGGCTTGGACCACACAAATCCAAGGCTCACCAGGCAGCAGAGAGCCTGCCTTGGGAACCGGGGGTCATTATCCGCGCTATTCAGCGGGCCGGGGACCCCGAGGCCGGGGAGGCCTGCCGGGCGCAAGCACCACCGCCAGTGTGCTCCCGCGGCAGTGGGGACCCCGCTGGGCGCTGCATCCCACCGGGATTTGGGGCGCTGTGTTTGTTCCCACCGACAGCGGTCCGTGAAATCTATCCTGCTCGTGAAAGCTGGTGTCCACGCTGAGGGGGATACAGGAGAACCAGGGTGGCGAAGATGCGCTGTGCCTCGACAACGCGTTAACTTCGGTTGTTGACGCTGCACTGACCTGTTACTGCCCCAATCTACTCTCAGCTACCCTCCTCCATCTCCACCTCCACCCCCGCAAGCCCTGCCCCCAACTCAGCTCGTCGTTTTTCCTCTCTGTGAGTCCTACGAAGAGCGACCTCCACAAAGTGCGGTGGGAGGGACAGTGGCCGGTGGCCGCTAAAGGGTGGGTCACCAGGTGGTCCAGTGCACCCAGCAGGGTAGTGGAGAACGAGGAGCCATCTCTGTCTAGGGTAATTAGATGACATCCCTGCCAGCAACGAAAGGACTGCGGGCCACGAGGACAGGCTGGCTCGGCGTGTACAGTTTGGAGAAGCGACAAGCGTTGGACAGACTGAAGTGGGACCGCGGGAGTTCAGGGGCGGGCTAATCCGGCCCCGTAGGCAGCCCCTTCCCACCGCGTCCAGGCCAGCACAGCATGAGGGACACCAAGTCCCCCTCTGTATCCTCCCACTCCCCGCCCCACGTCGCGAGGCCTCAGCCCAGCCCCACGCTTTGCCCGGCTGCACCCCGAGGTGCCCGCGTGCATGGCGCGGGCGGGCAGGGCGCACTTGCCGACGCTCTTTTGTCTGATAACTAATTTGAGTTAATGCGATCTTTATGTAAAGCTAACAGCGGATAATTGTCTATTTTCTCGCCAACAGTCTCCATCGCAGTCACTTATCTGGAAACCTGCGGCTGGATTAATCGCTATATTCCCAAGATGAGCGGTGCGGCAATCCGCAGTGTAACACGGGTGGGAACTCGGAAGCATCATCCCCCAGGTTCTCGCGGTGCCAGCGGCCGGCCAGCTCGCTGCATCTCTGGATGTGGCACCGTTGCTAGCACCTGTTTGGGCTCGGGTGGGGATGAGCAGGCACAGAGGATGTAGGGGAGGCAGAGACAGGCCTGTGGGGACCCCGGGCTGCGAGAGGAACAAATTGCCTGTGGGAATAAAGTGCTTTTGACCTGACAGAAATGCTGCTGCAGACGCTTCAGACCATGGCCTATTTAGATGCAGAAAAAAAAAAATGTTCCCTCCCATCTTGAGCTTCCAACCTCACCCCTACCCCACACTCCGCTGCGCCTTAGTCCCCTCCCCTGGAATTTCCTGCTTCAGAGTCTTGGTCTTCTAAGCAAAGAACTGGCAATGTTTACTTAGGAACTGGGCGCGGAAATAAATCCTGGTCTTCCAGCCCCGCGTTCTACCTACTGGGGTTAAAGGCGGTGGGCTGTGATGTCATGGCTCCAGGCAGGAAGCACTGGTCACAAAAACTTTCTCAGCTGAGTCAAAACATCAGCTTCGAGGGAAAAAAGCGTCTGGTACCCGAGATGACTTCTCTGCAGGTGTCAAAATACATCACCTGCTTGTGAAACCTAGCACTGCTTCTGGTCCGGCTGGTTAGTTACTAGGAGGTATTTCTACATCTCGGCTTTGCCACCCCAAATCCCCACTCCCACCTTGGTGTCAATTTTTCAAGATGTCATTTCAGGAGAAGAGGAAATTCCATTTCACAATGTGACAGCCTTGGGCCTCTATTTCCACAGCATAACACAAACATCCAAGAATGAACACCCATTGGTCTGTCACATTTGTTAGAGGAGGGGATACCTCTGGGGTGCTCCCCCAACTGGGCCCCACAAGCTCCTCTTAAGACTCAGTGTTCTCTCTCCCAATAGTCAGAGGAAATCTTCAAAAGCGAATATATGAATTCCTGCAAGTAGCTCAAGCCAAGGTTCCCATGACAGTTCCTCCTCATGCCCTCTGGACATCACCCCACTTCAGCTCTCACCTGAATCCTGTCACCTCTGCCATCTTGAAGTGATCTGTGGACAATGCTGAGCAGGACAGCCCCTGGTCAACCAGGCAGAACAGTCTATGCAAATGCTGGAGGCCTGCCCTGGGAACAGTGCACCCATTGTCCTGGGTCTTTCAAAGCCCTGGGCAGCTGCTCAGACTTGCTGTCCTGGACCCTCGGCTGCCACAGTCATGTCATCCTGCAAGACACCAGACTCTGAAAATTATATGACCCGAATTCATGAGCAGCCTTCTCTTGAGTGTTTCTGTCTGTGACGAGTTTCAAAGTCTAAAGCTGCTTCTGTTGTTGGGGACATGAGGAGGGTGTGGGCAGGATCGAGTTTGTAGTCACTTCTGACTAAAGGATTTGAAAACTTTACAAACTGTCCCTGGGCTTCTGAGCTGGGGCATCTGGCTGGAATGACTTGTGAATCTGAGGCTTTTCTGTTTTCTCTTGCTGCTGCTTGCAAGTTTAAATACATGGAAAGAGTCAGGTTGAAGAGATGGAGCAAGCCTGACAGCCACAGGTGCTTTCCTTTTTTTCATTAGCTTGAACTCCGAGCCTACTTCCTAGAGAAGCAAGCAGGCTCACTAGCTCAGTATGCTCAAATCACCTCAACTCAAGAGTCCCTTCACAGCAGGACTGGGTGGCTCCTGTAATTCACTTCCATCCTCTCTCCCTGCCCCCCCCCAACCAGGATTGGAAAGAATGCTCTTGAGTCAGAGGGTGGTTGTTCCTGGGGCGGGAGATAAGCATGGGGACCCAGCAGTGGGTGGCCTATAGTATTCCTGCTGCCCTGTTAGAACCTGGGACTACATCCCTCTAGCCTCCACGCACAGCACACAGCCTAATGGGGAGGAATTTGAGAGATACTAGGGAGGCTCAAGGTTTCTGGAAGGCAGCTTCTACCTCTCCTTGGTCCCAGTGGCCTCTATTGTATTGCATTTTTCCTTTCTTCTTTCTTTCTTTCTTTCTTTCTTTCTTTCTTTCTTTCTTTCTATTTTTCTTTCTTTCTCTCTTTCTTCCTGTCTTTTTATTTGTTTTGTTTTCAGACAGGGGCTCACTCTGTAACTCAGGCTGGCCTAGAACTCAATGCAATCTACCTGTTTCAGTCTGCAGAATGCTAGTATCTCAGGCCTGGGCCATATTGCTCTACTGACATGTTCCTTGCCTCTTCTCAGGACTCTGTTGTTGTCCTCTCTCTGCCTTCTCCCTTGGGGGAGCAAGCTCCCTGTAAACACCAAGAAAACCACCAGGCCGGTTCTAGCAGGATCAACCCCAAGATAGGGAAAGTCACACAGCCTGTCCTCTGCGGTAAGTAAGGCCTCTCCTATGTACTCAACCCTCCCGAGGAGCCTTCTCAAGTCCTGATAACCTGAATGAGGAGCACTTGCTGTGTGTAAAGTTCAACAAAATATTGTTTTGTAAACACAAGAGAAACTGTGGGAAAATAAGTGTAGAAGAGATCCTGAGGACCAGGAGGTTTATTTATTTAGGTTTGATTATCTGGGCATTCCAGGCTGCCCCAAACCAGGGAGAATATAGGGCAGTCATTTGGACATCACTGTCATAAGGAGGCCAGAACGATGCAAACAGCATGGACAAGGTGGGCTCTCAGTTTGCAGCAGTACCTGGCTCCCTATAGCTGCTTAGGAGGTCTACTCAAGGATGCAGAGGTCCTGGGTAGGAGGGTTGGTAAGACTTGTAGCCAGAGACATGTCTCTGCCAAAGGACTCTCCCCATTTCTGGGGAACTTCCCTGGGCTTGCCCTTGCCCCTCCCTCTCCCCCTCCCACACTGGCATGCTCATGCCCACTCCCACACACAGGTGCCAGATATCGACCCTTATGCCCACGAGTGACTGACTCACACTCTAGCACCAGTTCCTTAGCTCCACAGCTGCGCTCAGTTGAAGGCTAAATCATTCATCAGAACTGAGTACCTGACCTCTAGGCTGCAGAACTTAAAGAACCTTGGGCTAGGCACACAGGGCAGAGTGAGTGAGTCCAAGGGCCAGAAAGTCCAGGGCCTTTCCTTCTGCCCTTTCAGGATCTGGTTTTGTTCCAGCCTAAACAATTTGACTGGCCTGTCAGCTTGTTTCCTGTGCTTCCGGACTTGCACTTTCTGTCTGTATTTATTCCAGGATTGCTCTCAGAATGCCATATGGACTCCATGTTATCCGGGAGGGTAGCTGGCCACCACAGAGAATACACACACACACACACACACACACCACACTGGATTTTAAAGATTTGGAATGAGAAAGAGTTCACTGATTATTTGCTATATTGGCTACAGAAATGGATGTACTTGAGATGTGTTGGATTAAATAAAATGCATTATTAAAGTGAGCTTCACTGGCCACTGCTCTTGGAAGTCAATGTGGCTTTGGTAGCTGCTCTTTACTGGCTCTGCTCCTTTGCCAGCAGCCTTTGGTCTTCCCAGGATCCTCTAGGAAATGGGAAAAGGAAGAAGCAGAAAGTGGAGAGGGCGGGGACACTGAGCCTGAGACCCAGCAGGGGGCAGCTGGAGCCCCTCCCAGTTCTTTTCAAAGCTACTCTTTTTTATTTTATTTGATTATTTTTCAAAGTTACTCTTTAACAACCAAAGCTTCCCTGCTTTCAGAAGCAGGCAAGAGGAGCGTCACATATGCATTTATTGCTCAAATCATATTCTTTCTATTTTAGCTTAAATTCTGTTTAATCACATTGTGATCTCAGCCAGCAGCCCACAAACCTTGCAACAACCTTTGAGGAATCTCACTACTGATGCTGGACAGTGGAGGAATATTGATTCTAGGAGTTTCTATGTGAGCTCTACGGCATGATAAGGAATCGCTCTGTGTTATTTCCAAACTTCTAGTCAGCATTTGACACTTCCTGCCTTTAATTTTGCTCTGCAAATATGTCACCAGGTCTAACTGCCACCACTGATGCAAAACAAGGATTCTGAACAGGAATTTGCCTTCTGTGGAAATGGTGTGTCTCAACCAAGAATAAGTTCCTTCTAGAAATTCCTTTCTTGGCTAACTTGAAGTTTTTGAACTGTACAAAATCAGACTTGGGCCAAGGAGGCCACAAGGAAACATGTTTTTAAACTTTTACCTTACATTTATTCATTTATTGGTGGGGGAGCAGAGTGCATGCTATGATCAGAAGCTAATTCTCAGAAGTCATTTCTCTCCTTCCACCCTGTGGGTCCCAGGTATCTAACTTAGTTCATCAGACTTAGCATTAGGTACCTTTATATGCTGAGCCATCTTGCTAGTCCTAGTAAACTTTGATATGAAAGATATCAAAGTACTCAGTATAATATTTTAGATACTAGATGTGTGAAAGTGAAGTCATACAAAATTAGAAATTTTATTTTGTCATTTGGCAATAACAAATGGAAAAAAACTGCTCCAAGCTTACTGTCTTTGATATATTCTATTAAAGCACATAATGATAAGGTTTGGAGTATGTATAATATATTCAATATATTTATTTTGGAGCTTGTATAATGAATGTGAAACAACTCAGGAAAATGTGAAGTCAAGTCCACTATGCCAATAAACTGGAAATATCTCAGAGATAATTTTGAATAAACTTAAAATTATTTTCACCATAAAAGGAGCTATCCTGTTGTCCATTATTTGTATGTCCATTTACTCTTCTGACTTTGGCTGAATTCTATGTAACTAAGAGAAAAATTATAAAATAGCAAACATTGTCAAGGATTTACGGATAAAGGAGTTGATATGGTTTCTTTGAGAAATGCATTCCTTGAAAATACCATTCTTGGGATTTTCTATTTAACTAGCATGAAATGAATAGAAGCATCTTAGTCTCTGATCACACTGTTGCCTGTCTGTCTGTCTGTCATTTATTATTGTTTGCTGGAAGCAGGCTTTCAAGTATCCCAGGTTGGACTCTAACCTACTTTGTAGCTGAGGGTGACCTTGAAGTTCTAATGCTCCTGCCTCCACCTCCTGAGTGTTAGGGTTACAGGTGTGTTCTGCCATGCCCAGTTTTAGACAGTGTTGGGGATACAACACAAAGGCAGGTACACTACCAACTGAATTACACCCCAAGCCCCATGCTACATATTTTTAATAGTTGCTAAGGAGCAACTTCAAATGGAGCACATGTCTTGCTGAAGACCCCAGGCTCCTATTGGCAGCCCAAATGGTGCCTTGGACATGTAGGGTGGCTGGCATGTCCTTGGACAAGGTGCTTCCATTTGTGACAACTCATGTTTGCTCTCATTTACACTGACCCATGTAACTGCCAAGAAAAACACTCTGACTTCAGCCACTGCCGTCCCACAGTCCTGCTTTCCCAGAGCCGTGTAAGACTGGAAACATCCAGAATGCTGAGCAAGGATGGAGGAAGGATCAAGGGAGAAGGTGGGGGGGAATGGGGGGTGTGGCAGAGTACTGATTCCACATAGTAAAATTCCAATGAACTGATGCTCCTGTTTGTTTAGCGCTTGCATCACAGCCTCATTTGCTTCATCGTCTTCTAAGACTAGGGAGACTCTCGTGGACCTCCTATCCTCGCCCCCCCCCCACAGGAGATTACAATGGTTATGCACTTTCAAATATTCACAGGCAAGATACTGTGGATAAACAGCCCAAGATTTACTAAATTAGGTCACCTCTCATATGGGGCCAGTGTTATATGTCCCTTGTGTTGAAATTATCTGGTGTCAGCTGCATTGATTGAAAAATTGAAAAAGCACTACAGACCAGGGGGGAAAGTCTTATTACAAGATGTCTCAAAAGCAGATAAGAAAGGAACCAGGGCCTCCTGTAAACCGGTCTTATCTAGATTTTAATATGGCAGTAAGCAAATTATAAATGTTTTTGCAAGTAAGATAAATTGCATAGGAAAGCAGACGTATCTGAAATTCTTGTGATTCTAGCTATATATACTTCAGGTGGTTCACCAGGCTTGTGTGTGTGTGTGTGTGTGTACGAATGTGCACATGCACATGTGTGTTTTACCTCACCCCAAGAAACATTCCATGTAAGGACAGAATCCTTAGAGTCAGGATATGCCACCTCGGCAATCGGTCTTTATTCTAAAAGAGATTGTTCAAGACACTGAGGCCAAACACCACTGTGAGAGTCCCTGGCCTTGAATTTCCTCATCAATGATGCCTGCGTCAAGCAAATTTCTCAGGATCCGCCCCCCCAAGGAAGCCCTGAAACTGGGGACCGGTTGTATAGGCATGGGAGGACGTTCTCTCACTTTCCTACAATGGCTGAGCTTGCTGAAGTCATGGGCCAGTGGCTTTCTCCACTAACCATCTTCTTGGTAATGTTTTTGCAAACCAGTAATCCCAATTGGATCTAGTCCCTGTTATCCTCTGACCAACTGAACTTAACTGGCCCCATGTTCCATTTAATTGTTCACAGTCATAGGTATTATTTCTCAAGACATCAACACAACAGACTACGTCAAGAGCACATTCAGGTGGCCCAGAAGCTTAGGACCCTAGAGGATGTTGCTGTGTGTCTGAGTGGCACTAACCATGAAGATCTTCCCCTTCAGGTCCAAACCATGTTTCTGATGGGAAGGTAACATCTGAACATGCAAGAGATAAATCAATGGAGTGAGAGAGAAGCTGTGCCGACTGGGAGGCAACTAAGCTCCTTGCAGTACTGCAGGAAGGCTAGAGAAGCAGCTAGCCACAGCTGCGGTGGAGGGGATGCTGCTGAAACAGCTGCCAAGACAGAAATAGAAAACAAAGAAGTTGCAGGCTGGGGTCTGGAATAAAGAACATTGAAAACTTAAAACACCCAATTTCTTGTAAGAAAGGAACTGGACAGTTAAAAGTCACCCCAGCTAGGATTGAAGGCCTCTTCCTGTCTGCTGAGAGCTAGCTTCAGAAAGTCCATGTCCTTAGGAAACCTAGCATCTCTTCTGGGGCCACTGTAGTGTCTAGGAGTCTGTGTTTAGCCACTTGTGTCCCTCACACGTGGGGAGCAATGGGTCTGTGAGATAGGAGCTGGCATAAATCTCTCTTCTTACTTAATGCAAATTAAATATTGTGAAGACAGTCACGTCTTCAGGAGATGATCCCCAAAGCTCCAAGAGGCATGCCTAGGATGAAGGCCATTGCTGGCCTTTCTATGCTTCACTGGCTTGGCTCTTCCTAAGCGATCTTGCAATTTCTCAGTTGGTTCACTGAATGCAGAGAAACCAGGACTTTGTCTAAGAAGTAGGCACAGAGCTGTGGGCTTCTTCCAGGCTTTTCACACCTCTGCTGAAGCATTGCAGGCCTTCGATCTGCAGTCTAAAAGGTTCTCCATACCCTCCCCCATGTTCATTTTCATCTTGTTAAGACTGGAGGAGATACGGTTTAGGGACACCAGAACAAGTGTAAGAGTGAGCATTCCTATGGGAGGCAACTAGGCACATGGTCACCTTGTCCTGGGAGCATGGCAGCTGTGGGAATCTCAGCCAAGCAGGACAGGAAAATGAAGCCATTCCAGGTGGGAGAAGGGCATTAACAAAGGGCATGGGATAGCAAGGAGTCTTCAGGAAGCCATTACCAGGCAAGAAAGCATTAAGAAGCCTACAAGGGAGGGGTAACTGAATATGCCTGCAACCAGACAGAAAGAAAGACGGTGTTTGTGCAGGACCTGCCCCCAAAGCCAAATGGAGAGCAGAATGGAAAGCACAGTCTCTGGAAGAGGTGGGTTTGGAGCAGGAAAGAGATTGGACCTCTTCTGCCAGACAGACGGAGACACATAAAGGAGGTTGTGTGTCTTGATCCTTTCAGTGGCGGTAGGGTGTAAAGAAGTCAGGGCTGGCAAGGGCAGTGAGGAACAGTGAGCACACACACGTGGGTGCCAGGCCAGGAGGGAGCCTGTGAGGGTGCATGGTATAATGACCTCCTTGCTCATGGGCTTGAAGACGGCACTGGCTACTGGAACATGACTCTGTTTGCTGGCATACTTCCGTGAGTGGGTAGAGAGGGTGGGGCAATCGTACATGTGCCACTCTGGCTCAGAAGGACTTTCCAGACTTTTAATGAAAACATTGATTACCAAAGTTATTATCTTGGTAAAATAAAGTGCTTCTCTCACTGTGATGGGCTTTAAATTAAAACACTGGTACTAAAACACAAATGTGTGATTCATACTTAAATATTCACATGTGTTATTTTTGTTGATTTTGTCCGTGTGCACTTGTGTGGGGGGGGGGGCGGGTAGTCATGGGTCGACACTGAGTATCCTCCTCAATCTTTCTCCACGCTACTTTTTTGAGACACTGTCTCTCCCTGACTGGCTAGAGCGGTAGACTGTGAGCCTCCTGATTGGTGCGTGTGGCCATGCCTGGTTTTTTTACCTATGTTCTGGGGCTGAAGCATGCATTGGTTGGCAAGTATTTTGCTGACTGAGACATCTCTCCAGCTCCTCTGCTGATTTTTTTTCAATTATCATATTTCAAAAGAATGTTCATTGTGTTTGAGCTGAAGGCAAGTTGCAAAGCTTTTCTTTCAGACCCGTAGACAGTGCCCAGGTCACATGATCCCAGCCAACATGCCAGCACTTCCTGTGCCTTCAGCTGGATCACCTCAGCAGTCCTCAGATGCCCCACAAGGCAGTTTTCAGCCTCACAAAAGTCACCTTGCTGGTTAAGAATCTGGGGCATCACTGGATTCAGATCCAGGCTCTATGGTTTGAAGTCTATTTTCCACTCACCCGGTCTTCCATATTGCTTATAAACATTGTGTCAGCCAACTCTCTCTCCCTGTGAGAGAAGCTGATAGAATTACAGCCAATAAAGTGAAAGATTTATTCCAGCTCCTGGTTTCAGAGGCTTCAACCAGTGTTCATTCAGCTCCATTGTCTTCAGGCCTGCGGGGAGGCCCAGCAACCAGAAACAAAAGGGAAAGACAAGAAGGGGTGGGGATTCCAAAACCCCCTATACGGATATGCCCCTGGTGACTCAACTTCCTCTCCCTCTCCCTACCACCCTCCAAAAGTGTGTGTCATCCATTGCAATCCAACTGTTTGGTGTCACTTAGATGACAGCCGTGAAGGGAGGGGTGGTGGGACATGCTTGTGCTCCACCAGTGCTGTTCCGAGAAATGCATGGAAAACAACAGCACCCTCCTATAATGATCTGGAGAGCCCAGGGGGAGTTTGTTCACCCCTAACCAGCACAGGAGACCTCCCTTTCCCTGCATTCATCTTATTGTCTGACCTACAAATTGAAGGCCTGTGGCCAGCAGGCTTCAGAAAGGTCTGTCATCTTTCTGAAAGCTCAGATAATTGCTGGCACTTAGCTGTAAAGTATTTTGGATTAAGATGTGCCCGTTTCTATTTTAAAGATACAGTGCTGTTGCACACTTGCACTGTAAACACATGCTCTCTGTACTGGGAAACCAAAACATTGTGTGGAAATTCCCTTACCGTCAAATTTGCTTCATCACAGTCGTCTATCTCAGACTGCAACATCTCTGAACATGTAGAAGTGACTTGAAATGTATAGTATTGGTAGGATGGATATGTGTGCAAAAGAAAAATAAGTAAATGAGGCTGGGTATGGTGGTGTGTGCCTGTAATCTCAGCCCTCAGGAGACAGAGGCAGGAAGAACAGGCCCCTCCTTCAAGGTCATCTTCAGTTACATAGTAAGTTTGAGGCCAGACTGAGCTACATGAGACACTGTCTCCAAAATAAATGAATCCAACATGGGTATTTTTGCCCTTAATAAACACAGATGTTGAGAGAAGTGGCCCCTGTAATTAGGGTTTTTCAGTGAGGTGTAGTGGGGGGATTCTGGTTTGGATCTGGAGTGACCCTAAAGTCTGTGTGTGATTGACAGTTGGTGGAATTATTTATTAGAAGTTGGTGGCAACTTCGAAAGTCAGACCCAGCTGGATGAAGCAGGTCATGGTGGGAGTGTCCTTGTCGCTGGCCCATTCCTCGTCCTTTTGCTTCTTGGCTGCCCATAGGTGAGCAGCTCTGTTCCTCCACTACTCCCCACCACAGCCACGATGCTCTGCCTGACCACAGGCCCTGGAACAACAGGGCCGAGTGGCCTTGGATTTGAGATCACGAGCCACACACTTGCTGTTTTCTGTCCTTGAAGCTGATTTCCTTACTCCTTTTCTCGAAGCACCATACAGTCAGCTAACACAGAGCTCTGCCCCCAACACTGTTCCATCCAGACACAAACACTGCCCCTGTTCCTGACTCAGGGTCAGCTTGTAGGACCACATGTGTGGACAACCCTGAGAGGAGGGAAAAGTGAAGGCTGGACGGTGTTCACATGTGTACTGTGAGCACCGGGGACTTTCTCACACAAGGAAGGGCTTCCAGGCTTGGAACTGAGAGAACAACAGAGAAAGGGAGGGTTGGGCTCCAAGCTCTGGATAGCAGGGCAGCATACATCTGGGTTGAACCATGACCAATCCCCTTCTGGGTATAAAATCTTAACGCCCCTGTTCCACACTCAGAAGTGCCCCCACTAACAACACCATGGTAGTTGTAATTAGTTTAGGTGAGACCTGGTCCCCCTGATCAGGCGGCCCCCAGTCCAGCATGATTGACATCTTGAGAATGAGAGAAAGGACACACAGACGGCCAAGACCATGTGAGGGCAGCAGCAAGGACTGGAAAGCCAGAAACTGCCGGCAAAGCCTGGTTGGTGTCCAGAGGCCATCAAACTTCTCCCCAGATGCACTAAGGCCTGATGGTTTTCCCAAGATAAGATTTTTCCCTCCCAGAGCCATGAGGACCCAGTGTCAATACTGCATGTGGGCTGGCAGCACTGTGCTGGGGCAGCCACAGACTACAACTCAGAGTCCCAAAGAGAAAAGTAGTAACGGAGGGCACATGGCATCTTTTAAAAGGGGTTGCAGGGAGGTTAGAGTGGGGATAGTCTACAGGGCTGGAGGCAGGGGTGAAACACTCAATGCCCAGGGCAGGGGTCCCAGGACAGAAGGGAGTTGTGACAAGATCTCAGCCTAAGAGAAGTGACTTGTGAAGAAGTCAATAGCTGGCTTCACCCAAATCATACCTGGTTGAAGCTCTGGGCCAGGGAGGTCTCAAGCAAGCTGGTGTCCTTAACTGCCTAGGGGAGGGGCTGAACAGGCCTGAGGTCCCTGCAGGGACACACCTCCATGCCAACTGCAGCTAGGTGATGCCCTGTGGGGACACAGAAAGTGAAATGCCCAGTTCACCTTTGAGGAGAGGTATTTAGCAGGCAGTGTGGGTGAGCTAGGGAGGATGGACCGTCACCGCATCACCACCACCATCCTGGGTGCTATTGACATGTGACTAGAGCAGCAATGAGGACTCTGCAGCCCATGATTCTAGAGGCATCAGGGAGCTCTGCACAGACAGAGCTGGAGCTGGTGGTGCGCAGTAGGTCTGGCGCTTACTCCAGCATGCACCGATCCCTGGGCTCGAGGCTGACTAAAGCCAGGCAATGCACGCCTGTAATCCCAGGACTTCAAGGTCACCTTCAGCTACATAGTTAGTTCTAGGCCATCGTGGCATACAGGAGGGGAGGCAGGAAGGGAGGGAGGAAGTAGGAAAGGGAGAGAAGGGGGTGGAATCTTTGATGACAGAAAGCTACATCAGTGCTTACTGTATTTGCATCTATACACATAGCACCAACACCCTTTCCCTTGTCCCCTGGGCCAGCAGCTAAGGCTTCAGCTCCCGACCCTCCTACTCTGTCATCTTTCCTTGGTGGTGGGCTTTTAGAATAAATTGGACAATATGGGCCACCAATTCTAAACCCTCAGTTCTGGTGCATCACCGGCCGCTGCTCCAGGGGTGCGAGGCAACTCGGTGACAGGCAGAGCTGATTTCGGATCTGATTGCAGCAAGCAGGGCAGTGTAATTGCCAATCAGGCGGAAGGAGATGAGATTCAGAACTGTGTCATGGGCAGCCCCACCTTGGAGTCATCCGGAGCAGGCGGCGCTGGCTACTGCCATTCAGGCCCTGAGCCCGCCACTCACAGAGCAGAGAAGCCCTTGCATTGTCACACTGAGCTGCTGGACCCCTGCTGGGCCCTGCCAGCCCCAATCAGGGGCCTCTTGGGAAGCTGCCCCTTCCTGAGATTGCAGGGGAGGCCAGGATGGCCTCAGGGTCCTTAATGAGCTCAACATCAGCTGCATACTCAGCTGACACCATAGTACCAGGGCTGGGTGCAGGCCTAGGGGTTGCTGCTGGCCACATCTGCCTGGTCTTCAAATGGGTTCAGCCCGGGACACCACCTGAGGTGAGAGGCGTCCCCATTGCACTTCCAGTCCTCTGCAGATCTCTGAGTGAAATCGTACACTCTGAATTTGAATATGAAGGCTAATAAATGAGACATGAAATCAAAACTCCTCGTATATCAAATGCGAACTGCACAGCAGACAGGACTTTAAATAGACATGTGGAGACATGCTTCAAAATGGGCAATCTGGTTATGAAAGCGCAAGTGGCTCCAGTGACTTGGGGAAGCACACAACAGGCATGGTGGGTGGACCCTGCTCCTGCCCTTGATGGTTGGGGCTGTGTGGCCTGTCTTCTTCCTCCATTTTCAGACCTATAACAGGATCTTTGCTTCTAGATCCCACTGGACCCATTTAGAGGCCTCTGACTGCCTTTCCCAGGGTTTGTCAAAAAGATTGAGCATGGGTCCTTTTTCTGTCTCTCTCACCCTTTGATGTGACTTGTGACACCCACTTTGAGGGCAGTGCTCTGTACAACATGGTGGAGAGCAAGGAGAAAGGGAGGAAGAAAAGGAGGGGGAGGAGGGAGAGGAGGGGAGAAGGGAAGTAAAGGAGGAGGGGAAATGGGGAGAGGAGGGAGAGGAATGAAGGGGAAAGGAAACTAAACCAAGGGATGAGATAAAAGAAGAGGGGGAGGGAGAAAGGGGAAGAGAGGAGGGAAGAGGGAAAGAAGGGAGGAAAGCAAAGATTAGAAATGAAGCTAATGACACAAAACTTAATTCAAAATGGATTAAAGACCTCAACATAATCCAGCCACACTGAACCTATGAGAAGACAAAGCGGAAAATATCCTTGAATGAATTGGTACAGGAGACTGCTTCCTGAACATTACACCAGTAGCACAGACACTGAGGTCAACAATTGATAAATGGGACCTCCTGAAACTGAGAAGCTTCTGTAAGGCAAAGGACACAGTCAACAAAACGGCAGCCACAGACTGGGAAAAGATATTCACCAACCCCACATCTGACAGAGGGCTGATCTCCAAAATATACAAAGAACTCAAGAAGCTAGTCTCCAAAACAATCCAATAAAAAATGGGGTACAGAACTAAACAGACAATTCTCAATAGAGGAATCTAAAATGGCTGAAAGACACATAAGAAAGTGTTCAACATCCTTAGCCATCAGGGAAATGCAAATCAAAACAACTCTGAGATACCATCTTACTCCTGTCAGAATGGCCAAAATCAAAAACACCAATGACAGTTTATGTTAGAGAGGATGTGGAGAAAGGGGAACACTCCTCCACTGCTGGTGGGAGTGCCAACTTGTACAGCCACTTTGAAATCAGTATGGTGACTCCTCAAGAAAATGGGAATGAGTCTACCACTAGATCCAGCAATTCCACTCTTAGGCATATAACCAAAAGAAGCACATTCATACAACATGGACGTCTGTTCAACGATGTTCATAGCAACACTATTTGTAATAGCCAGAACCTGGAAGCATCCTAGATGCCCCTAGAATGGATAGAGAAAATGTGGTACATTTACACTATGGAGTACTACTCAGCAGAAAAAAAAAAAAAGGAATCTTGAAAATTGCAGGAAAATGGATGGAACTCGAAGAAACCATTCTGAGTGAGGTAATCCAATCACAAAAAGACAAACATGGTATGTGCTCACTTATATGTGGATTTTAGACATAGAGTAAAGGATTACCAGCCTACAATCCACACTGCCAGAGAAGCTAGTAAACAAGGAGGACCCTAAGAGAGACATACATGGTCCCCTGGAGAAAGTAAAAGGGTCAAGATCTCCTGAGAAAATTGGGAGCATGGGACGAGGGGGGAGGGAGCTAGGAGAATAGAAGGGAAGAAGAGGAGGGATGCAGAGGACATGAGGGAGCAGAAAGGTTGAGTCGAGGGAAGAATAGAAGATAACAAGAATGGAGATACCATAATAGAGGGAGACATTTTAGTTTTACAGAGAAACCAGGCACTAGGGAATTGTCTGAAGATCTACAAAGATGACACCAGCTAACAATCTAAGCAATACAGGAGAGGCTACCTTAAATGCCCTCCCCCGATAATGAGATTGATGACTGACTTATATGCCACCAGATAGCCCTCATCCAGCAGCTGGTAGAAGTAGAAGCAGATACCCACAGCTGAACACTGAACTGAACTGGAATCCAGATGCAGAGAAGGATGAGTGAAGAGCAAAAGGGTCCAGACCAGGCTGGTGAAACCCACAGAAACAGCTGACCTGAACATCGGGGAGCTCTTGGTCCCCAGACTGATAGCTGGGATACCAGCATGGGACTGATCCAGACCCCAGGAAAATGGGTTTCAGTGAGGAAACCTTGGGATTTTCTACGGGACCTCCTGTAGTAGATCAGTACTTATCCCTAGCATAGGTATGGACTTTGGGAGCCCATTCCACATAGAGGAATACTCCCTGAGCTAAGACACACAGGGGTGGGCCTAGGCCCTATCCCAAAGGATATGACAGACTCTGATGACACCCTATGGAAGGCCTCACCATCCAGGGGGAGCAGAAAGGATATGTGATATGTAGGGTTTTAGTTGGGGGCAGGTGGTAGGGGGAGGAGGGGGGAGAGGGATCTGGGATTGTCATGTAAAACAATCTTGTTTCTAATTCAAATAAAAAAATCTGAAGAAAGAAAGAAAGAAAGAAAGAAAGAAAGAAAGAAAGAAATGAAGCTAAATCCCAAATATGCCAATAGTGGCTTTTGGTTTCCGGCTTGCAGTGTTGGAGAGAAATCAGGCCCTTTTCAAATGGCACTGCAGAGTCTCAGATGTTGGAGTCTTGGAAGAGCTGGCATGCATAGGTCTGACCTTACTACCCAGTGCCACCTGAATGGGCAGTTTCTGCAAGGCATGCCAAATGCCTTACACATGCATCTCCTCCCCAGCAGGCCAAAGCCAGCTGCCAGGGCTGCCAGGCACAACCTGTGAGAAGCCCTAATGTTAAAATGATTTTTATTTTTGCCTTTTGTCACTTGCATTCTCCAAGAAATAACACATCTTATTGTAGGGGTGAGGCTCCAACCGGTCTACCTGGTACCACAGGACTTTAAGCACCACATGCGCTTCAAGCCTGCTTTAAGAATAATTATACAGGTATGTAGACAGATGGACAAACAGGCAGGCAGGCAGGCAGGCAAACAGACACAGGGTATATGAACTTAAAATGTAGGATATTGCCTTTGTCAATGTTTTTTGGAAAAATGAACCCCACCCATCCTTGGATCTGCATTTTTTTTTTTTCATGTGTGGACTTGTCAGTTTCTAGTCTGTGACTCTAGTGCCAAGAGCTATAAAGTCTCAGGTTGGTTTTTTTTTTTTAAATATTTTTAGATTTACTTATTGTGTGAGCATTTGCTTGCATAAATGTATGTGTACCATGTCCTTGCCTGATGCCAAAGAAGGTCAGAACAGGATTTCAGATAAACTTGGAGCAAGACAGTTGTGTGTGGTCTTGTGGCTGTGTCCTCTGGAAGAATGGCAATAGCTATTAAGCAATGAACTATCTCTCCAGCCCCGAAGGTCTTAGTGTAAGTCCCAAGCTGTGTGTGGCACTGTAAGTGTGGTGCAAAGAGCTCTTTTAGATGTGGAAAGTAGGTTATTTTACTCTTGACTCCAAGACATGGGTGGTCTACGGAAGTTCTGGCTCCACATTCATCGCATAGAGCAGGTGACCTTCCAGGAATTGTGGGACTGACATGTGTAACCAAAGACTCTGGGGATGGATGGGTCAAGGGATTTGCTGGTTTTCTGTAGTTCCCCCACCTCTCATTGGCATCTCTTGCTATGTGTTCAGACACCAGACACCATTCTATGTCACACGGGTACTATAGATACTGTGATTGTTCTAGAAACCCCGAGTGCAAAGATTTGTACAGTCATCGTTGGATTCTCTGAAAACAGTCACTGAGGAAGAAATAGCACCACAGTGCTCTTCGGCCACACTCACTTCAAGGCACGTGGAAGTGCCATGTAATCACTGCTGGCCTCTGAACATTTTCATTCAACAGCACAGAGTTCATTTTGCAGCTGTTTCAAGAGAGAGTGGGAAGAAATGATGGATTTAGTGAGTGGCTGCTCTTATGACAATTTCAAAACCCAGGCTTTGTTTGGTGCCAGGGGTGAGTGTGTGCATGAATATGTGGTGTGTAGGTGAATGAGGGCAGTGGACTATGTCAGCATGCACAGATATTTCTGTGAGTGTGATTTTATGTGAGCATTTGTGTGTGAAACCAAGACGATCACCACTGGGGAATACTTCCTGGAGTGAACAAACATCTACTCACCCCACATAGAGAACTATGTTGTTTGGTTCTTGTCCAATTGACACAAGCCTAGTCATATCTAGGAAGATAGACGCTCATTAAGGAATTGCCTCCATCAGGTTGACATGTAGGCAAATCTATGAGGCATTTTCTTGATTAATGACTGTTAAGGGAAGACCTAGCCCATTGTGGGAAGTGCCTCACATGGGCAAGTGGTCCTGGGAGGCATAAGAAAGCAGGCTGAATAATCCATGGGCACCAAGCCAGTAATCAGAATTACTCCACAGCATCTGCTTCAGTCCCTGCCTTGGGTTCCTTCCATGGTGGACTATAAATTAAATTATAAGCTGAAATATAAACCTTTTTCCTCCCCGAATTGATTTTGGTCATGATGTTTCATCACAGCAATGGAAAGCAAAGTAGGACAGGAACCAATAGAGGCCAAGGTAATAGTAACAACAACAACTAACATGGTGAACCAATGAGTTTATTGGCTTTTTAACAGAAGCATTTGTGATGGGTTTACTCACAGAAGCAGAAATGACTCAAAGACAACTGCATCACCAAGGCCCACCCTGGCGTGGGGGACAACTCACACAAGCTTGAATCCTGGCACTCACTACACAGCCAGAAGGCAGCTCAGGTTGGAGAGTGAGTACTCCATGCAGCTGGGCTTGTCTGAGGATGTCTCCAAGAGTCCATACTGCATACATAAGCTTAGGGAGATGTGGATCTAGATGATCTGCTCAACTTCAGGGACTTTCTAAAACTTCTACGTTGTTTACTCCCGGAGTCTAAGGAGCCTCCCTTTAGAACATCCTGAGTCTTAATAACTTCTCTCCAAGATAGAATGTTTTGTCTCAGAGGGCACACACACACACACACATACACACACACACACACACACACACACACTCATGCACACATGGGGGTGGGGGTTGCTGTGAACAGCCTTTAATTTCCTTTGTCCTACCTGGGAGGCTGCATCACTCTTTCATTGAGCAGATCCCCCTCTACAGTTAGGCTTGTGTCTTACTTTTAGTCTATTAGTGGTGATTTGAGCACAGACAAAATTTTTAATTTTGATAATTTTAATTTTTCCTTTGTAGATTATGTTTTTCATGTTGTATTTCAGGACATTTTATCCAACCAAGAACACAATGTTTGTTTGTTTTCTGCATTTCTCCTAAACTTCCCACATTTGGGAATGTTGGGAAAAGTTATTTATCTGCCGACTGTGGTGGTGCACTCCTTTAATCCCAGCACTGGAGAGGCAGAGGCAGTTTCAAAAGATAAGGTTTTTTTAAGTCGTCATAAGCATTTGTAAAAGTGATGTGTATGTGTGCCTGCATGCACATGTTCTTGTGTGCATGCATGTGTACACATGTGAGCATGTGTGCGCACAAGCACATACTTTCATTTCTTCTGGTTAACTGTGTAGGCTTGAGCTCACAAGCTCGTGCAAGATTAATTTTTAATTTCAGAAGAATTCTGGAAAGTGTTTTTGAGACTTGTTGCTGCTTTGCCTTGTTTGAGAATTCTGGTCATTTCGAAACTCCAACAACACTTAAAATGGCAATGAAATTCTGATACACATCATCGAGCAGTCTGTGAGTTTCAAACACAGCAGCATTTCCAGAATGAGTGATGCCCTGAGTATTGGGCAGGTCTGGCTTGCTTTTCTGTCTGACTCTTCTTTGGTTAAGTGTGTCTTCAGATACTTAGCTGACTTCACCATCAGGCAGCTTGGTTCGTTTGATGGATTTTGACAATCCTTTCTATACCTTACATAAGCTCTTTGTCAGGACACTGATTTAAAAAACATCTTGGGATAATCTGCACCTCTTACCTTTATTCTGTTAGTGATTTGGGCAAAGCCAAACTTTTTAATTTTGATTGTTTAAATCTTTCCTTTATAGATTATGCTTCTCACATCATATTTAATAACAATTTATCAACAAGAACATTTTTTCTACACTTCTCCTAAAATTGCTACAGTTCTGTATTTTACATTTACGCCTGTGATCAATTTTTAGCTGTAGATAGAGGGTTTGTTTTCCATGCATCGTCCAGTGGCTGAGGAGCCCCTGGCTGACAGGACCTCCATTGAATTATCTTTGTACTCTTGTCAAAAATCAATTGTGTGAGTCTATTTCTAGGCTCCATCCTCCTGAATCGATCCCTGTCTGTCTTTTTGCCAATACAGCATTGTCTTGATCGTTGCAGCTGTAAGACTGAGTTTGGGGATTAGGTAGTCTTAATTTTGTGCTTTTTCAAAATTATTTTTATGTCTCTAGTAACTTGTCTTTCCACGTAAATTTCCAATCAGCTTGTCTGTCACAAAAGAATCCTGCCAGGGCTTGATCAGGCCCAGCTTCATGTCTGCAGATGGATTTCCAAAGAAGTAACAAGCTGGTATCACCTTCCCATTCACACACAGGTACCAAGCTGTAAGTGCAGGCCTTTTTCGTCATCCTACCGCTTTTAACATGCATGTTCTGTCCTCTACTTGGTGATATAAAAACCTAAATATTCCATTTTTGTGATTCTGTTGAAAGAATATGTAAAGGTTAATCCCCAGTTGTTTGTTGCTGATAAATATATACATGTCTTCCATATTGCTGTATATGATCTAGTTAAATGTGTGTGCTAGTCCTAGGATATTTTATATAGATTCTGCAGGGTTTGTGTGCAGTGATCACATCACTGGTGAAGAGATGGAAGTTTTTTTCCTTCACAGTCCATGTATTTTTTCTCCCTTTTCCTTTTTTATTCTCATGGAAAAGACTCATATATGGTACCGAATAGAAACAGTGGTGAGGTTAAATGCTTTACTTTGCTCTAGTCTGGTTTGGTTATTGTGTTTGCTTTTTTTCAATTATTATTAATTTTTAAGAAAGGATCTTGCTGTACAGCCAAGACTGGTATTGGACACACAACAATCTCCTTGCTTTGGCTTCTCCTGTGCTGCCATTACAGACAGAGGCCCACCACGGCTGCTCATCCTCAGTGTCATAAGGAAGCCTCCCAGAGCCTGCAGGAGGAGGGCTGCAAGCTTGCAGTACAGCTTGGTTTGCTGAGGTTTCTATCAGGGTTCGGCGTATGTGGTCAAGGGCTTCCTCAGCCTCTACTAGGACAACCATGCCAGATTCTGTATAGGGCAGAGGAAGCACTGGTGAGTGATGCATAGACACACATGCACACAGAATAATAAAACATGTTTCAAATGTTAATAAGCAATCACAGAGGGAAGGGGGGATAAAGAGACAATGCTATAGACACATGAGGTACCCACCCCTCTTCAAGGTATGTAAGACATTAGCAGATGCTGAGGGGACAGCTTCTCTTATGATGTAGCTAACTGTGCTCCTATAGGTTCACAGGTTCAACCCTTCAGGCATTGTCTGGTAAATAACCCTATTCACCAAGTTAGACCAGGGTGCAATTTTTCTCCCTATTTATTTATTTATTTATTTATTTATTTATTTTGTTTGTTTGTTTGTTTGTTGTGAGCATCCTATCATGACTAAGTGGATGCTCATTAGTGTCTCTCCAGGAAACAGGACAAGAGATAGTGACACATCTCTCCATGTATATGGGAGAGTTAGGTAGGTGCAGCTTCTGCAGCTTTACCATTGCCACTTAAAAACTCCATTATGACACCTGAGGACTAAGTGCTGATCTAGGAGCAGCTGTCACCTGGCTCTCCAATCTTGGTGTATGCCAACCCTTTGGGTCCTCAGGAAGAGATTCCTCATGTAACAAGCTGAAAATCTCCAAGTACCAACTGTGCAGAACAGCATGTTATCTGAGTTTCTCCATGGCCCACAACTATGCCACCAACTTACCCAGAGGTCAGAAAGCCAGAAAAACCCATACTCTCCTCCAGCCCAGGCTCATGGGCCTGTGTGATGGAGTGTGCTCCTTTAGCATACCCTCCCCCACCCCAGACCCATGGACCTGTGTGATGGAGTGTGCTCCTTTGTTTTCATGGCTGTGACAAAAGTCCTGGCAGAGATAATCCAAATGGCAGAATTGTTTGTTTTTGTTCATGGCCTTGAACAATTTGGTTCATTATCTTTGGATTTGGTCATAATCTTTGGATCTTGGTTCTGGGCCTGTGGTGAGGCAGAATGTGTTGCAGGAGCATGTGGCTCACATCACGACAGGCCGGAAGCAAAGGAAAAGGAAGATCCAGGGGCAGGAAGACCTCTGAAGGCCTACTCCCTAGTGACCTTCTTCTTCCAACTCGTCCCCACCATCTGAAGTTCAAACTACCTCCCGAAATAGTGCCACCAGCTGGGGACCCAGCATTCAACTCCTGAGCCCATAGGGAATACTTCATACCCAAACCATATGTAGAGGAAGGCTTTTATCTCAAACCCTGCTGGGAGTTGGGAGATTTACCTGGCCCACGAAACTGTCAGCCCCAACAGTTTAGGCTCTTTTTATGAAAAAAAAAAAAATAAGAGCTTCAGATCTCCCAGGTGTCTGCTCAGCAGAGGGCTATCTGCTCCAGCTCCCTCAAGGCTTATCCACAAGCAGACAGCGACACTGACCTTCAAGAGGCTTAAGGAGTCTAGGGAAAAAACCTGAATACAGGGAGAGCAGTGTGGACTGCCAGGCTGATACAGCAATAGAGATAAAAAAAAAAAAACGATCTGGTCAGTCTCAGGACCCCTGTGCCTGTATGGACACCTTTCTGAAGGATTCTTCAGGGTCTGTAACAGGATTCTCCATTCCTTTCCAATCTGGTGGTCTCCTTCAACAGATTGCAAGCATGTCCCAGGTACTGTCTGAGTCCATCAAAGGAGTATGTGCCTCGTCATGGTACACAGCCTTCTTGATGAAGGAAGGAAGTCATCCCTGTAGCACCACACTTGGCATGCACCTGATGGTGGTGCATGCTCTCTGTGTGCTAAGAGAGTTTAAATTACTATGGGATGAGCCCTAAGAAGGTGTTCCTGGTCTGTGGAACCCGAGGGTCAGCATGACTGCAATGAGGGCACTGTGGGAGTTAACAGGACCTATTCCTTTGTTGCTGTCTGTTACATCACTTGCTGTCTCACAGAGGTGCCTACACCATTTCTCATAAACATGAGGAGCAGGCCTGGGCCACACAGCAGGATTCTCTTTGTTTTAAAGCCCAGAGTGTGGAGGCAGTCATGACCCACAGGGACATTTTTCTGGCAGTTAGCAAGTGGTCAGAGGAGTTTAAAATCCTGGGGTGAAATCAAAGGCCCTTAAGAAAAAAAACACATAAATGAAAATGGCCACTTGGTCATTAGTCACCAGGAGTTGTCTGGCCTAGGGGTGGGACAGTATTATTGCTATTATGAACTATACAAATGTAGAGAAGAAAGTAATTACCTCCTTTAGATCCTGAAAAGTTAATGTTGAACTGCTTGTTACCATGGACACACAGGCTGTTTGCAGCATTGGTCTTTCCATGGTCAGCATGGCTGCTCAATGAAGTCAGTAAAACCACCATGGTCCCTTGTCTCAATGCAAGACACTGTGCAAAGAAAGTCCATTACTCGAGCACATGACCACACCAATAAACACGCCGAACTGGGAAAGATGAGGTATGTGCAGAAACCAGCTTAAAAGCATCAATGTGACCAGGCTGCAGCTCAGTGAGAAGGAGGAGGGAAAGGAGGAGAAAGAGGAGGGGGCAGGGGAGGAGGGAGGAGGGGGAGGAAGCAGAGGCCACAGCAGCAGTGGAGCTAGACAGCTCTGTCCTATAAGTGGTCCCAAACTACCTTTAAAAGTGTTTCTTCAGGTCTTGTGGGGAGATTCTGCTGGAGGGCCAGGAGATACGTCAAGACTTTTATGTGCATGAACACAAAAGAAATTAAACAAAACCTGCTTAAAAATGAATGTGAGAGGCCTTTTCAAAGGCCTCTCTCTGATTATCACAGTCCTGGGTGTTTCCAAGTTCTTGGTCTCTTTCTCAAAGAATCCAAATAAAGGCTAACATGAATTTGCAAAAATAGAAGAGAATTTTTATAGAAAAATTCTGAACCAGTTGGGTGTACTAATATACACCTTTAATCCCAGCATTTGGGAGGCAGAGGCAGGAGGATCTCTGTGAGTTTGATGCCAACCTGGACAACAGAGTGAGTTCCAGGACAGCTAGGACTGTTACACAGGGAAACCCTGTCTCGAAAAACCAAAAAAGCAAAGTTAAGAGCAGTGGGCATATGAGTGAAGACATTTAAGGACCCTGATCATTGTTTGGGTTTCCTTTTATGGGGACCAAAAGGAGTCATTTTTTAGAAATATATTTTAATTTATTTTGCATTTATTTATTTTGAGTGTGCTTGAGTTTGTTTGTATGTTGGGGTTCATGTACATAACCACGAAGATGTGGAGGTCAAAGGACCACTTGCAGGAGTCAGTTCTCTCCTTGGCAGCAAGTGCTTTCTCTGCTGAGCCATCTAACTGACTGGGTTCTCCATTCTGATTGACAAGTTTCGATCATGTAGACCATTGTTCTCCATGCATGACCTTTTCCATAATGTATCTGATTCATAAAATGACAAATAGGAGATTCTTAAGTTCACTTTAAGGACAGTTTGTCTTTCTGCACATAGAGCTAAGACCAGCACAAGCTAGACCCTTCCATACTTCATACCTGACACATTGGGAATATTTGAACACACACCAAGCTCCATGGTTACTAGGAAAGAATAAACTCTTACTATTGTATAAGAGGGGTACACAAGTAGCCAGAATGGGGGTCAGGCAGGTGTCAAAGGTTGCTAGGTGCATTGCTTGGAGAATGGCGTGTGTATACATCATACATGCAAGTGAAGGAGTCAGACTGCCAAGTGCCTTATTTAGAAGAGAAGGTGTTATGTAGAGCAGATGAAGTCCTGAGTGAATGTACACCATTGGCATGAGTTCGGCCATGTCAAGGATACCAGTGCTTCAGATTCATGGGAATAGCAGGGCCTTCCCCTGGTCCTAGTATGATGTTAACAAATAGTTGACCTTTAGCTAAAAACAGTACCTACCCAAAGCACCAACTGCATCGTGCAGCTCCCTCCTCTTGGATGACTGTACCATCGTGCCCACCTCAGGCTGCTCCCTATTGAGATGAACTAACCCCTGTGCTCATTCATGTTATGCACAATAAATGTACAGAACATCCAGGTTGTGGTGCATCTCCATCTGTGTGCAAGGCCTGCCCAATCCCAGCTTTACATTACTTGTGTCTGTCTTGCTGCTCCCAGTCATGTTTCTAGGGCCCAGATACGGGTCACAGCAAGGGGTGCAAAACCAAACAGGGTCCCAGGCTACTAAACCATTTCCTATGCTTGTCTGCTTGGCTTTCATCAGACCTCTACAAAGCTCCACCTGAGGCCTACCATCTGCCCTGTAGGAGGCAGACACAGGAGGATTGCCAGGGTTACACAGAGAGTTTGAGGTCAGCCTGAGTTACATAGCAAGACAAAAAAGTAAAAAATAAAAAATAAATCAACAACCCCTCCTGATAAAAATGACAATGGTGTTTACTAGTGTGACTACCCATGGGCAGAGGAAATGCTGATTTAATCCCAAGGGAGTTGCACCTGGTCAAGCCAACTCCACAGCCATTGGCCAAGGTGAGTGTCTGAGTCCATTTTCCTCTGACTTTGCCCCAAGAGGTTACTTCTTTAGTTTCAAAACAAAAAACAAAAAAAAAGCAACTATATCCACTCTCTGTTCTGATTGTAGTTAACTTCCTTGGGTTGCAGTTTTCCTTCCAGAACTTTCTGTAGGGCTGGATTGGTGGATATGTATTATTTGAATCTGGTTTTGTCATGGAACATCTTGTTTTCTCCATCTATATTGATTGAAAGCTTTGCTGTGTATAGTAGTCTGGGCTGGCATCCACGGTCTCTTAGTGTAGGTAGAATATCTATCCAGGACCTTCTGGCTTTCAGAGTTTCCGTGGAAAAGTCAGGTGTGCTTCTGATAAGTTTTTTCCTTTATAGGTTACTTGATCTTTTTCTTTTGCTGCTCTTAATATTTTCTCTTTGTTCTGTATGTTTGGTGTTTTGATTATTATGTGGCGAGGAGACCTTTTTTTGTGTTCAGTCTATTTGGTGTTCTGTAGGCTTTTTGTACTTTCATTGGCATGTCTTTCTTTAGGTTGGGAAAGTTTTCTCCTATGATTTTGTTGAATATGTTTTCTGTGCCTTTGAGTTGGATTTCTTCACCTTCTTCTATACCTATTATTCTTAGGTTTGGTCTTTTCACAGTATCCTATATTTCCTGGCTATTTTGTGTTAGGGATTTGTTGGATTTAAGATTTTCTTTGGTTGATGAATCTATTTCCGCCAGTGTGTCTTCAACTCCTGAGATTCTCTCTTCCATCTCTTGTATTCTGTTAGTTAAGCTTACATCTGTAGTTCCTGATCGTTTACCCAGCTTTTCTATTTCCAGAATTCCCTCAGATTGTGATTTCTTTATTGTCTATATTTCAGTTTTTAGGTCTTGAACTGTTTCCTTGAGAAATTTGTTGATATCCTGTATTTTTTGGTTTGTTTTTTCTTCCATTTCTTTAAGGGATTTTCTCATGTCCTCTTTGATGCCCTCTTTGAGGTCCTCTATCATTTTCCTGAAGATGTTTTTAAGGTCATTCTCTTCTGGTTCATCTGCATTGTGATGTTCAGGTCTTGCTGGTGTATGGTTCCTAGTCTCCGGTGGTGTCATATTGGGTTTTCTATTGTTAAAAGTGCTTTTACCTTGTCCTCTTCTCATCCTTTCTTCTGGTGGGTGTAGCAGGAGTTTCTTGCTCTCCTGGTGGGTATGGGACCAAGGTTCCCTTCTGGTAGATGCAAACAGATCCACTACTCTGATGTCTGTCCTCTTCTCGTGGATGGAGGTGGCACTGTTACCGGGGCCTTGGCAACACACCTTAGTTTGGGTGTGTTGGGTCCCATTGGGTCGGCAGATGGAGTCAGAACTGTCACTGGAGTGACCGGTGTGTCGGATTCAGCCGCTGAGTTCCCATCTGTTCCCATCCAGTGAGCAGATCCCTGGCATCAGATGACTCTGAGCAGTGATGACGAACGGGAACCGGAAACAGCCCTTGGCCTACTTGGGCCTGAAAGCCCTAGTAAATGTGTATGAAGTTGGTCTGTTGCTTTGGGCTTCTGGCAAGGTAAAAAAACATCATGGTCAGAGTTCACACACAGTAGAGCAAAGCTGCTCACCTCGTGGTGGCCAGGAAGCTGACAGAGGAAAGCTGGGCTTCCAATATCCCCTTGAAGACATATTCCCAATGACTTAAGACCTCCTACTGGACCGAACCTCTTAAAGGTTCTACCCAACTACCAATAGCAACACCCTGAGGCCCGAAGCTTCCAAGATATAAGTTTCTTCAGGCCCATGCCAAAGCAGAGACCACCTTTTATCTTTAGCTATCCTTGCTTAGATAACATTCCTTCAAGGCACTGCGGAAAGCTCAGGCCCTTTCCCCAACACTCTGCAGCCCTCTTGGATACTTACCATATGGTTCTAACTAGAAACTGTCACAAAGACCTGAGGCCATCTGGCATGTGTGGCAGAGAGCCACCAGAGGCCATCTTTCCCTCCCTACCAGATGCAGAAGCCATGGCCACAGAAGCTGTGTTTGGTCTACAAAAGTGCCCACCCAGTGCCAGGTGTGAGGACGGGGACTTGTTTTCACTGAACTGTGTTAACAGTGAAGCTGAGCCCAGCAGTGAGCCAACCTAGGCTGCTTCACTCACTGTGTGGCCCGTGTTTCTGTGCCATCACACTGCACCCTGAGCATCTCCACCGTGAGTCTCAACGCCAGCTTCCTCCCAGGCCACTTCCCCCTGCATGTCTCATAACATCACATGTCTTCCATGGGACAGACCAGGAGGGACCTTCCAGAGAGACAGATTTCTCAGCTGCCTTAGTCTCCCTTTCCCCACATTGGACTGAGCCCTCATCCCTCAGATTCTAGCTGGCCCCTGCACCCTTCTTCTGGTTGTATCCATCCACACAGGATCCCCCAGCCCAGAGCTGATCCTGTGGCAATACAGTCTCCTGCACTGCTAATAGTGTCCACATCTCGCCTTCCTCCTCTGCAACTTTGCCTGTAGAGCAGGAAGGGAACAAAGAGCTTCTCGTTCAAGGGTCATGAGTCCTGGATCTGGGTTGTTCTGGGGGACTAATTGACCTAGGGTTGCTAGGCATACATGGGGGTACCTGCATCTACTTGGGATAAAGGAGATCTTTATCCTATCATGCAAAAGTGTGTGGTGCCTTCTCAGGCCAAGGGTTCCTTGCAGCTGTGCTGTACAGGGGACTGCTTGACGGGGTGGAAGGCTGCCCACAGGCTTTATTGTCCCAGGAATAAGCAGATCCCTTGCCTCACCCACTGAGGTCACTTCTGCCCATATTAATAAGGGCAATTCCAGAACCTTCTGAGATGAGCAGCCTTCCTCTGGAAAAAAATGTCCCCTGCAGCCACCACCAATCCACACCCTGGAAGTGTACACCTCCCCCCACACACAAAGGTGGAGCCCTATGGTGCCTCCTTCCCAATTCACTCAGAGTGACCATGACAGGCCACTAGAGAATCCAAGGTGACCTCTTCTTTCCAGAATTTTTTTTAATGTATTCAGTTGTGAGCTGACACATCAATAAGGAAAGTTAAAAATAAGGCTTTTACTTCATTGTGGCTATTTCCACTCCTTTACATTGTCAAAAATTATTATTTGTTCCAATTCAAAGCAATCCTTTAGCTTTGACTCTAAACAAGGCTCAGCATTTGGCTGCTTTACGTATTCATAAGCCTTTATTCATGCCAGCACAGTGATATTTAAATATGCTCACACACAGGTATTAAATTAAGTGCTTTACTTTTTGTTTGTTTAATCAGTCATCTGTAGCATCCTCTGGTGCTGGCGAGCACACAAGGCATCACCAGCTTCTTTGTGGGTCTCCAGACAGGAGGAACGCAGCTCCTGTCAAGAGGCTGGGCCCTGCACTACTCTGTCCCCTGCCTGAGCATGGAGAGCTGGGGTGGGAGAAAACAAAGACACTGGAGTTTGTGGCATCGTGGTTTTTTTCAGTGGGAACTGAGAACAGTCTCAACAATAACTGCATAGTTAATTTTGCTTCCAATTCTTCCCCCCTTTAATAGTTCTCATTATGCACACAGAAGTCTCCGGAATCTTTCTGCTATATTTTGTGTTGTTGGAGCAATGTTTGCCAAGATTTGGGTTAGCCATTGTCTCACTCCAGCTAAACTGTCAGGAATCAAGAAGCTTGCGAGGCTTCCTCCAGCAGGATTCTGAGAGGGAACCCTGGGCCACAGGAGCAAGGTGGTGTTCCTAGCCTGCAGTAGAAGTTTCTATGCACTATCACGGAGTGCTTCCCTGAAAAGATGTCAGGGAAGCATAAGCATGACATATCAGTGAAGCCAAAACTCCCACATGCATTAACTTTAAAGGCAGATTTCCACTCTCAGTCATTAAGCAGAAATCTCTTGTTAAAGGATTATGGCCTGGACTCCAGAAACACCCACGCCTGTCCTGCACAGCACTCTGTGGATGTGAGCACCTGCACATGCATTTTGCTACACAACTACCTTCGGACATATATATCCTCATAAGGCCCTGTTTGCCAAACTCATAGTGATTTCTGTAATTATACACAGAATGTATTTCCCAAACACACAAAGAAGATCTTTATGCTGCCACTTAGGGTCTAGATTGAACTTAAACCACTACTTAGTCGGTCTCTCTTAATAGGATACTAAAAGGAAATTTTATGACAACATTATCAGTAGCATTTTGCTGATAATTAGAATAACAATAATAATACCGAGATATTTTTTCAGTAATAATGGTGTTATTAATGAGATTTTTATGAAAGACAGACTTCTTTGCTATAATTATGAAAATTGATCTTTTGCATTTTACTTGTTCGTTGAAATCAGATAAGTGGCTTAACTACATGTATTATTTCTAATAAATATTCAAGAGAATGCATTTAAACAAGGCTCCTCATTCTATTCTTGCTCATATTCCTTGCATTTAAATAAAAGTGTAATTGCTCTGCTTTTTAAACTGCTAGTTTGGATTAGCTGTCTAACCTGCACAGGGTAGCTGTTTGCTGTTTGCATTTTTAATAGCTTTATTACCATTTGGTGAAGCCTTAATTTCTGACTCCGTTGAAGAGTCCTGCCTTTAAGTCAGCTCTACAATTTAACCAGCAATAATCTGTCAAGATAAGATAAAGACCCAATACCGGAGGAAGCACCGTGTTTTTGTGTAGCATTCTGTCATTGTTAAAGGCAAGATCCGAGTGTGTCAAAATGTAACCTCCGAAAGTTTCCTAAACTTTGCAGCATAACTTCACGGTTCTTGGTTTTCCACTCACTGGCTCCCCCGTGCATTATCTCCACCAGGGAAAGCAATTGTAGCATGGGTCTCGCTATCTGAGTGTGTACACCTGAGGACATGAGTGGACTGTGTCCCTGAGTGTGTTTCTGTTGAGTGTGTGTGCACTCAAGGGAGCTTCACATACAGAAAAATCTTTCTGCCGAAGTAATCTGTTGTCTGAGTCTGTGAGTCTATAAGTGTGTGCGTACATATACATGGGTGTCCAAGGGTACATGCGTGTGTGCGCGTGTTTCATTTTAAAGCTCAGGTCAAATCTGCAACAATGAGGAGGACTCTGGCGAGTGGCCTTGCACTACTGCTCAGTGTCAACAACTAGCAGTTCTTAGAGTCTTGCTGATTCCAACGTCTTCCCCAGCAAATCCCAAGGGTACAAGGTTGCATATAAAGATTTAAGAATGAATCTTCAAAGAACGGTTCTCTTTTTAAATTAAGATTATGTGAAAACTAACACTAATTCATTAACACCACAAAATATCTAATCAGCACTGGGTTGTCTCTCAGTTAACTGTCATATCTCTGATAATTCTTTTTGCTTTCTATTTGCCTTTTAACTCCAGTCAAGATAAAAATAAGACTCTCACGACTGTGATTCGAAATGTTTCCTGACTCTGAAGTTGTAGGTCTTGCTTGCCATCCCTCTCTCCCTGTGGGGATGCAGCCATTCATTCATCAGCCACCCTCCAGGTGAGGGACCCAAGGCTCACTCTCCCTAGTTGCCTCCAGCCTCTCCTCCTCTGTTTCCTTCGAACTGTAATTAGACCAGGGTGGTGGTGGGTAGTCAGACTCTGTTTCGGGTGGAGAGGGTAGGATGACTTCCTGACAGTTCTGAGACACCCCCATCCCTTTTGTACTGCGAATGCCCTTATGCTCAGCATCTCAAGGGACACAAGATTATGTTTCAGGTTTCAGCAAGGCCAGACCCTAAGGCCACCACCCTCTCTCCTCCATTAACCAGCTGTACACATTTCTAAGAAGAAAATTTTCCTGATATTTTAAGTCTGGTTACAAGTTGAGCAGTTTATATTGGGGAGGCGGGATACGTATTTGGTATCTTCTCTTTATTTACTAGTTGTTAAGATAATGAATCATTCATTAGCATCTTCCACTGGCACCAATTCTTTTTCAGTTTAATTAAGAATTCGTGGATTTAAACATATGCGTTGCGTTGTAATCGCTGCGGTTATGCTCTGATGATCAAACTGTCTGCTGCTGGCCATCAGAAGCTTTCTCTGTCACCACGGGTGGGTGGGACAGACATTCCTGCTCTGCTTGTCCACCTCCAGCCTTATAGAACTGCTTCTTCAAGGACTCTGGCTCCTTTTAGTTGAGTAGTGCCTGTCATTGCTATCTGGCCCAGGAGGGGCAGCCATGTCTATGTGAAGACATATGTATCTGTAGTTACCTTCCTGTGTTAGGACTCCAGAAGACAGCACACCCAAGGCAGCATCCACCGCTTGTCACAAAATGGACCTTAGGGATGCTGATTTCAACATCTGAATAGTAAGTTACTTCACAATCGATGTAACAGAACCTACAGTCATTGGATGTGTTGCCAACAGAGTCAAATGGCCTCATCTAGCATATTTCTGTCACTAACTTAAGGGCACAGGATTGTAATGACCCAGATGCCATGTCCAAGTGCTGATGTTTGGATGCCCAAAACCTTTCGAGTCTAGGACAATCTTCCCCAGTGGTGTTCTGCCTTGGGTCATGGGAGCTGAGATTATTCCTGCTACAGTGAGTAAAGTCCATCAGGAAGAAACTCCATAGGGTGGATGCTGTCTACAAAAAGAAGGAGCTCATGGCTGCTGGGTTGCTGCTTCTGAATGATGCCTGTCAGCTTGTAGGGTTAAACCATGGGATGGAGAAAAGAAGAAAGGCAACTAGCCACACAGAATGCTCAGTTATGAGAGTGTACTCTCAGCTCTCTAAGCAGCCTTCTGACCACCTTCTGCTCTCCCACATCCCTCTGGTACTCCTTGGCTTCATCTGCCAGAGAGCAGACCCCTAAGCAGCCTGCCTTTCAGTGGCTTCAGACACTGTCCAGCCTCCCTCCACAAAGCCCACGTCTCACATCTGTGCATGCCCATCCAGTCCAGGACCCAGACTTCTCAGAGGCTCCCCTCATAGTGACCCCAACCCCCACCCCTGCTCATGCTCCCTGAGGCTCCTCCCCAAAGCTGGAGTGCGGGGTCACTTTGTGTTCCACACTGGGTATTTGTGGGCACTTGATTTCTGCTGCAGGCCACAATAGCACACACTGTGGGGATGGGAGAGATTCTGCTAGGATGTGATACCCTCAGCTGTGGAGAGTGTAGAGCTGCCCAACTCTGACCATGCATCATGGGCCTCTCTTCCGGCTTCTTCCAGGTGACAAAGGCACCTGTGCTTTGCTCAGTATGAGTGGCCATGTCCTCTGCTACATGACACAATTCTAAATGGGAAGGGAACCCTGAGTAACTATCCCTGAATTTCCACTGCTAACAGCTGAGTGGCTGATTTTCATGGTGCCACATTTGTAAGGTACCCTGTGCTCCTCACCAGGGACAGATAGTCACTGTCATACTGCTGGGGGATGGACAGAGATGTGAGAAAGCCACTGAAATTGCTACTGTTGCTCCGAGTATTGGTAACAGGGCATTTATTAAGTAGGATATGTGGAGCACAGGTTTCCGTGGGGCTGGGGGAGGGGTCATCTTCGATGCACCTGGGCCCTGAGCAATGGGCATCCACTGCAGGTGTCACCGAGTCAATAAAACCAGGTGTTCTTCAGGACCCAGAGGTAATCAGCACAGTGGAGTCAGGAAAACAGCCAGTGGCAGAGGGAAGCCTACACCTCTGAAGACCCTATTTCTTCAGACACTGAGGGAGGTACCCTGAGGTTTCTGTCCACTGTGCCCCATCAGTGGACACCAGATGCCAGCAGAAATGACTCAGCTCTTCAGAATCAGTGGTGAAGCAAGCTGGGCAGGGAAACTCCTGAAGGACAGAAAGGGTGGATGCAAACCTAATCAGACATCACACCTTGTCCTGCCCTACCAGGCCTCTCTCTCTCCCCCTCCCACTAGAAGAGTCACTGACTTTCTATTAATGGGTGTGGACACTTTCACTGAGCCTGGAATCCCTCCAGTTCAGCAACAGACTCGGGCTCCAAGGAGGTCTGTGGGCACCTGTCCTGCTGTGGTCCTGTGTGCCCAGGCAGAGTGGCTCCTCCATCACTGTCTCCCTTGAAGAACAGGATATCCAGCAAGATAACAAGGACCAGGGGAAATGACAAGACAGTTGGACTTGTTCACATTTCACAGACAGCACACAAAATGCTGGCTGTTGGAGCTGGAGGAGGTTCTTGTCCTGCCAGGTCCTGCTGCTTCAGCCCCAAATAAACACACAGAGATGCTATATTAATTATAAATTGTTGGCCAGTGTCTAGGGCTTCTTATTGTCTAGCTCTCTCTTAATTATTAACCCATAATTACTAATCGATGTATTTCTATATGACCTAATCTTACCAGAGAACACCTGGTGCATCCTGTCTTCCCGGGCTCTCCAGGGTGTCTCTTCACCTACCTTGCCCAGAATTCTCCTCGTCTCCTAGTCCTGCCTATCTTCCTGCCTCTATCAGCCAAAGAGTGTTTTATTCATCAACCAATAAGAGAAACATATATTCAGAAGGACATCTCCCATCAGGCTATAGAGCAAGTCCTCACCTGAGAGAAAGTTCTAGACAGGTCACCACAGTCCTAGATGTCTCAGCTCACCTCTCCAGGGGTCTGGCAGTTTGAGTGACAGATCCCCTTTTCTGAAGAAGAGATGCCATCCAGATTCAGGTGGCCTCCCAGCTCATGGTGTCTCTGTCCCTCCAGGGACTGAGGCCACATCATAGATTTGTGTATCAGGAGGCTGTAAACCCCCTTGACAGCTGTTCTAGAGGCAGCCAACATTCATCCTGAGTGTAAGTAAATAGATATCTTTTTAACTAAAAGTACTTGAAGAAGTCAGATGGGTCTCATGGGACAGGTCCCTTAGAGCAGAGGTCCAAGGTTAGATGAAGTTGGTTTCTAAAGAGCAAATGGTTTTCAAGACTGGGTTTGCCATTCATTCCTGCTTACTGAGGAGAACAGCCACTCCAGAATGAGACTCAGCTGACACACCGTGGAGCAGCGACAAGCTCAGAGCCAGCTGTGACTCTGAGGCAAACCCCAGAGCCCCTGCTGGCCACGGGAATTTGGGGGGTTCTTTCTTTATTTTCTGTGTCCAAAGCAACCCTTGGGGGTACATGTTTTAATACAAACCATTGAGATAGATGCTAAATAAATCACACAAGCAGCACCAAGCTGTGTTCAGTAGACAGTGGGGGATGCAGGTGAAGGAGCATCTCACACATAAACCAAATGTATTGTGACTACGCAGACAAGTGGCCCAACTGGAACAAGAAGACAGACAACTTTCCAGGGGGACAAGCAACTTCTCTAAGAGTAACAGAGGAGCTGCAGAGATGGCCCAGTGGTTAAAGGCACTTGCTGCTCTTCGAGAGGATCTGAGTTCTATTCCAATACCCACCATTGAGCAGCTCACAACCATCTGTGACTCCAGCTCCAGGGGATCCTTAGGTGTCTGGCCTCCATAGGTGTCATGCATGTACCCACATACAGACATGTATCTACACATAATTAAAAATAATACAAATAAACCTACAAAAAGGATCCTGAGAGTTTTCTGTCACCATTTGGAGCTGAGGCATCCCCACATTACCACTTGTATTTTCAGGGTGCAAGTCAGTGTGGGCACGTGAACTAGTGCCATGAGAGTCACCATCTCAGAATGTATAGCGTGCTTCCCCGATGCATGGAAAGCCTGCTACTGGCAGGGACAACACCCCATTACAAGATTCTAAATCACATGTGACAAAGAATGAGCCTCGAAAGTTTCCCCAAGTGGACAGGGCGCAGTGGTCAGAAGGAAGTGTGCATGTGAGAGCTCGACCCAGAGGTTGTCAAGCGTTCTTTGAAACCTTCCCACATCACTGCAGCAGGTTCGGGGGAACTGGATCTGGATTGTGACAGAGCCACACACAATGAACTTGACAGCCAGCCAGATTTCTGTTTTCAGTCAGTTTAGGGTTACCATAATCTCATTATAATGCTTGAAAGACGACAAGTAATAGAATCTCGTGGAGCTGTTCTGCTCTTCCAGGCACCGGCTTCCCCTGATTACCTGGCAGGCCAGATCGGCTTTCAGCCACTGCTCTAGCGAGAATAATCATCTGGTCAACACAGGGTTCTCCTTGCACTCAACAGTTTCAATGGGTCAAGCACCAAATTAACCCTTGAGCCCCTTCCCCGAGAACATCACACTTAAAAAGCCACCTGCTTCTGTACCACTAGGATGTGATGAAGGAGCTCCATCCCTCGGAGGATGGCTTTCCAGGGCTGTTTCTGCATCTGCTGGGTTGCAAAGCTGGGCTCCTCGTAATGGAGAATGTATCAGCACCAAGCACCATTTAATGCTGTGTGAGGTCTGTGGAACATGTTGGAGAAGGCGGGGTGAAATGGCAGCTGAGTTTTCTGCGGGGAGGGAATGTGTCTATTAGGAAAAGTTCCAGAGACATCAGAATTTCCTTGCAACTCTGTTGCAGTTGGTCTTGTCCAAGAGATCCAACTTTGAGCTCTAAATACTGTGAGTCTTTCAGGGTGGAAGGACAGGACCTGGAGCAGCCACGGGCTTTCTCACACTGGGGTAGGCAGTTGCAGAAAGAGCACAACCATGTAGAAGGGAACCTGACACCCATAGATGGTTGACAGGGAATTGCTTCTTATACTGGAGGGTTCCAGAGTGTCCCTGCGTGTCTTAGTGCTTTAACCACTGGAAGGTGGGAAGCACAGTGTTTGAGAAGTCTAATTGTCTGGGTGATAAGGGTTGGCACTATGTAAAACTGGTACTGTGTACTGCCAGGGACCACGAAACACTGACCTTCAGTGCTTTGTGAAGAGCCTGAGTTCCGAGGCTGCTGTCTGCATAAGGACACAAAGTATGTTGTCTGGGTTCTGAGATACAGCGAAAGAGTTTGGCTTTGGTGTAAGACACTATTGTTTTCTCCCAGGATGGCAAGGAAACTGTGTGGGTAATATGAATGGGGCAAAGGTGGGTATAAGGTAGAGTGCTAGGCTACCTCCAGAGACCTACTTATGCTTGGGGTCTCAGCAACAATTCCGAGTGCAAAATCCCCTACTCTAACTCAGAATAAATAGGCCTAGACAGAAGGCCTGGGGCCTTTTGTTCACTTAGCCAGGGTCCCTCATGGCACCTGGTGAGTTGAGAGTTTTACTTGATGAGCCAGGCCACCCAGACATAGGCAGGCCTAGCTCCTACCTCTTACTGCTCAGTACTGGACTCCAAAGCTCTGTACTGTGTCCACACCAGGTGTCCACCCCCAGGAACCATAGAGGAGACAAAGGGAAAATCACCATCTAGAGCTGCCTCAGAGCTTACCACCAATGGGAGGTAGAAGCTCTTTTAGGCAGGTTGGTACAAAACAATCCTATGCATAGGAAATTTACCACTGACAGGTGCCTATGTCCCCCTAAAGTTTGCACATGGTAAGCCCAGCTTCCAAGGAATGGCATACGATGACAAGGCCTTTGTGAGATGATCAGGCTGAGATGAGGTCACATGGGGGTGGGGTCCCCCAATGGAGTCCATTGCCATTGTAAGAGACAACACAGTTTTCTGTTTGTCTTCTGTCTCTCTGGCACTCTCTCTGCCATACAGACACAATCACAAGGTGGCCATACATCAGCCAGAAAGCACGTCCTTAGGTGGGCTGGTCCTAGACTTCCAACCCAGGGAACGGCGAAATGGATGCCTGTGTTTTGAGCCCTCAGTCCTCAGCTGACCACGACAACTAGCAGAGATGCTTCTGTATGATGTCATGGTCAGGCTCAGGCTCTGACCCAGAAGGAGGAAAGTGTAGGCTAACTGGAGATGATGTGACCACTTTGTCAGCTTCCCACAGGGAAGACAGAGGAGATCAGACACCGAGATGGCACATGTTCCCTTTAGTGGAATATTAATATCAAGTATGAGACGTGGGTGAGCATTGCCGAAGTGAGTTTATTAATAAGACAATGTGCCACAGCTGTGCAGCACTTTTAATTCGAGATGAAATTACAAAACCAGACCTGAGCAAACAAGTATGTATGACAGCCACCTGCACTTTAAAGATGAAGATGAAATTGGCTGGGGCGGGGGGGGGGTGGAGGGTGGGCTTTCACGAGGTCACCATCAATGTAATAGAAGAGCTGGAAACATCTCTTAAGTGCCTGCTGCCCTCCTTTCCCCTCCCCCCTGCACCACCTGGTCATCACACTCAGTGGTGCCAGACAACAAATGCAAAGCCCTTGGGCGGAGCACTTTGCTTTAAGTTGCCCTTGGCCCTAGAATTCCTTGGAATGGTGTCCAAATGTTTCTCTTTCTGGGCTATGGTCATCTGTGTCCTCTAAGAGCAGAGAATGCAGGCAGGGTGTTCAGAGTCATCTCAGCCTCTGGTGGTAGAAGCTGGTACTGGCAACCTCCGGCCAGGCAGGCAGCATATGGTAGATGCCAGATCTAGAAGAAGAGGCCCATCAACTACTCACTGAAATCTCAAACTTCCAGAATGCTAAGGTCTCAACTGTGTCTCCAACAAGATGTGAAGTCCAGACCACGGCACCTCCATATGCAACCTTATTTGGAAATGGGTTTGTGGTAGATATGGAGCAGGGACTCTAACCCAAGAGGAATGATAAGAGACACACAAAAAGAAAATCCCATGCAATGACACGAGCAGAGTGAAATACTGCACCCAAGGAGTTCCAAGAGCCGTCAAGGGTCACTAAGGGAAGTCAAAGAAGGCCAAGGGGCACCAAGAGTTGCCAAAGGCCACCAGGGGACTCCAAGAGCCACCAAAGGTTGCTTAAGAACACTTAAGGTTGCCAAGGGAAGCCAAAGGACTTCAATGGACACTAAGAGATCCCACCAGCCACCAGTGGATACCATCGGAGTGCCAAAAGTTGACAAAGGACACCAAGAGTCACCATGGTTATGTAAAGAGTCACCAAGATATGCCAAGCAACTATTAAGGTAGCCCCACCCCTGAACCATTGGGAAGAATAGATAGCACCCTTGTGAGAAGAGCATCAGAGAAGTCTACAAGAGCAGGAGTGGGTGGTGGGGGAGGGGCTTGGTTGCCTTCTCTGAGGTTCTGCATGTTTCTAGACAAGTGGGCTGGGTAAAGGCAAACTTAGAAGATGAAGTGCATGTCTTCCTGAACACACTGTGCAGTGCTGTCTCCATCAACACAGGATGAGTTCCATGGTGCCCACAGTTACCAAAGGACCTACAAATCTCTCCAATCTCAGGCCATCTCTGCTTCTTGAAGCCGGCTTTTCCCTTGCTAATGGCTGGCCTGTTCTGCTATAGCTCAGTATGACCTGCAAGTTCCAGCCCTACTCCACAGTAGCAGAGCCAGCCTTTCTTTTTGGCTTCTGTGCCTGGCATGTGCTTCTACTGTGTCCTTTCCATGCAGGTATGTTACCTGCAGTGCTGTGTCCACTCCAAGGAGTTCTCTTGTGTGTCTCAGACTGCCTCACACTTGGATAGCACCACACCTGTGAATAATTAGAAACGCATTGCCATAAGGGCCACCCTTCACTGTCAGTTTGAGTAGGTCTAGAATTGCCTAGGAGACAATCTTTTGGAGGAGAAAAACCCCATTGTGAAGTTGGGTGGTACCATCCTGTAGGCTGGTATCTTGGACTGAGTAAAAAGGGAAAAAATGAGGAGGTCAGATCAGTTCTAAGCTGTCATCTCCCTCTGTTTCTTGACGTAGATTCGAAGTGACCAGCTAGCTGTCTCTGCTCCCACCACCATGACAGCCCCAGCACAAGGAACAGTCATCTCAAACCAAAATCAATCCTTCCTTCTCTAAGTCACTTTTGTCAGTCATATTTCATAGTAACCAGAACAGTAACTAGTATAATTGCCAAGAGAGGTGTGACTATAAAAGTCAGTTTGGAGGGAATCAAAGGTATCAGCCACTGGGAGACTCACTAGGGCCTCTCCTGAATCCAGGGGCTCTCAGTCACAGCTGGGCATCAGACTCACCTGGAGACTTTAAAACTCCTGATCCAAAGGTTCCATCTTGGGCCAATTGGATCAGCGTCTCTGATGGAACTTTTTTTGGGGGGGCGGGGTCTCCTAAAAAGAACATTCATGGGCATCTAATTTGCCCTCAGATTGAGGCCAATGACACAATCTGAGGACAAGTTAGGCCAAAGGAGGAAGCAGGAAGCGTACTGCCTATTATCCAGTTAGCAATCTAGAACTGAACCCCTGAGGGTCTGCTGTCTTGATGGTTCTCCTAGGGGTAGAGTACTTTCCCAAGGTAGGCATGGAGTGGAGGAGCATCATGGTGGATGGCCATCATGACATCAGCTTGTGAACCTGAATTCCCTGTTCATGAGCGCCATCTGCAGACAGTTGTCATACTTTGGAACTTGCTGGCACTGAGGACCTGGCACATGGCTGAATGTACACTTACCTGCGGCTTCCAAGACTATGCTTAACAAGAAAATGTGTGATGTGTGCATAGCACATTGATCTCCAGGGTTTGTTGCGGCAGCCATATGATGTGGTAAGCAGCCTGTTCTTCCCAGAAGCCAAGGTCAGCCCTGGGCATCTACTTGCCCTGTAGGAATGTCCCAGGCTCTCAGCTACTGGGGCCCTTGGTGCCACCCATGGCTCTGCTGTCACTGCTTCCCTCTCCTGGGTGGGGTCTGGAATGAGCTCTGGGAACACAGGACTAGGAGTGAAAGAGGCAGTGTCACAGTACAAGGAGGTAAATGATGGGTTACTGCTGACAGTGGCGAGGCCCTCTCTTAACAAAGGGTGTGTCACGGGGATTCACAGAAGTTGCTTTAAGCTGCTGTCTCCAAGTTGAGCTAATCACTTGTTTAGTCATACTTAAAGCAGGAGTAGAAAGGCTAGGAGAGACAGAGCTGGAGTGTAAGCGCTACTGTCAATGGAGAATCAATCAAAAGAGAAAAAACAAATAGAAATGGCCAGCTAGTCAACTGGAAAATGGGATTTGATTTACATAAAACTCACAAACATGCCTATGCATGAAGGCAGGTAATGTCTAGGGAGACAAAGAACCCCACACTTATCAAAGAATACAGCTAGCGATGGCCATTTCTCTCCCGAGCAGGAGAAATAGCTTTAAGGTTTAGGGACTCCCTGCTAGTCTTCAGGAGTCCAACACAGTGGCTCCCTGCACTTAACCCTGAGCAAGTCAGCCAGCAAATGGGCCTCTTTCAGAATGTGCTGCCTGGGACATCTATTAATATTGGGTACTTTGCATGGTAACTGAGAAGCCCAAGATGGTCTCGTTGACTCCTACAGATGGGAGGAATATTTCACTAAGTTCTAGTTAGTTACTTGATGAACTCCCTCACCCACCCTTACAAAATGTATGGCGCTTCATGTACTGGGTGTGTTTTAGGTTTTTAACCCATCGTTACAAACTGTACAGTGTTTTAGTTTCTGCAGTGGAAATTGTCATCCTGTTACTCCAGTATTCTTGTTTCTACTTTATCACTGTGTCCATCTGCTCTTAGTTACTGACCCATTTTGGCAAACTAAGTTTCATGACACCGCTGCCTGCTGGCATGCTGTGTGGAGCCATAGCCCCTGAGGTCTCTGGTATGAGCATCACTATACTGTTTCCCTACTCATTCATTGGCAGTTTTTCTCAGCACAGTTAGGCTATTTAAAATGTGAGCGTGAGTGTGTGTGTGTGTGTGTGTGTGTGTGTGTGTGTGTGTGTGTGTGTGTGTGTTTAACTCAGTTTGAGAGTCTGAGTGGGAAATTTATCTTGTTCACATTTAGTGTAATAATAGATGTGCCTGAATTTCTCTTCCTCGTCTTAACCTATGGTTATTATTTGTTACACCATATCTCTTCCTTTTTTCTCACTTTGGATAGTTTGAGCTCCTTGGCATTTGTTTCCATTTTTTTCTCTGTTCAGTTTGCATTTCTGCACTTTTCCATGTAACTATTGACTGTGCTCTGTGCTCACGTTAGTAACAAAGACCAGGTGCCCTTCTCCCTCAGTCTTCCCCTCATACAAAGCAAACACCCTGCAGCTGTGCTGCACTCTCTTCTAACTCCCAGTCAGGCTAAGGTTCATTTCTCAGCATTCTCAGCTCAGGGGACAGACGAGACATCGTACTGACACACACCAGGTTCCTCTTACTGCAAATTTCCAACTTCATGATTTTTAATTTGGAATGAACTCAGTTCGGCACAGCTCATTGATATCCATAGCTCTTCTTTGGCTTACTGTTTTCCTCTTTTGAAGTTGGCAACAGGTGGAAGATTGACATTCAGGTTTATTTCATCCTTGTAATCTAAGTGGAGATGTGAGCGGTACAACTTCATAATAAAGATGAGATAAAACAGTGTTGCATCCAACCAACTGGAGGTGGTGTGAGAAGGGTTCCTGGAGTCCATCCAGCTTGCGGTATCCAGGGCATCATTTCACCCAAAGGTCTGTGTCTGAGTCTGTGCTGGCTTTGCCCAACCTCATACTGTGTCAGGTTTTACTACCAGTGCTCTTGTTCCTAGCCCTTGAGACAAACTTCCTTTTGTTGTTGTTGTTGTTGCTGTGTTTTGTTTGTTTGTTTGTTTGTTTGGTTGGTTGGTTGGTTGGTTGGTTGGTTGGTTGGTTTTTCAAGACAGGGTTTCTCTGTGGCTTTGGAGGCTGTCCTGGAACTAGCTCTTGTAGACCAGACTAGTCTCGAACTCACAGAGATCCACCTGCCTCTGCCTCCCAAATGCTGGGACTAAAGGCATGTGCCTACACCGCCCAGCTGAGACAAACTTCTTAAGGCCATGGTTTGTCCCTCAGCTAATTATGCTTTTAAGTGCAGGTGACCTGCCATGTCAGGTCTGAGAGTGGGATCTGAAAGCTTCTGTCTCCCCTGGGCTGCTATGTAGTCCTAGAAACCTAGAGAAATGCTGAGAAACTGGGACAGATGAACACCACTTCGTAACTGCCCCCAAGTAGCCATGGTAGCTATGAGTCAGGGACAGTAAACACCCTGAGAGCAGGGAGGCATGTCCAGTCTCCTGTGTTCACTCTGGATCCTGATGTTTCAGTCTCCTGGGTGACAAAGTCTCTCAGTTTGTCCAAGAGGGTACCTTGAGGGTAAATGCCAGTGGAGAAAGAGGCTGTTATCCTGATACGAACATTGCAGGAAAATGACACACAGATGTTGTTTCCAGGGGAACGTATGTAAAGCCAGTGGAAAAGGAACACCAAGCTTCTTTGAAATCATTAATTTCCTTTTGCCAGTTTCTCAGCATCATTTCTTCAGAGCTAAGGGTCATCTTTTTTTTGGGGGGGGTTGCAGGTTTCAAGACAGGGTTTCTCTGTGTAGCTTTGGAACACTCGCTCTGTAGACCAGGCTGGCTTCAAACTCACAGAGATCCGCCTGCCTCTGCCTCCCAAATGCTGGGACTAAAGGCGTGTGCCACCAATGCCCGGCTGAGGCGTTGCCACCTTTCAAGAACTCTGTATGTCTTTAGTAACTGCTAATGCATGGGGTGGGGTAGAGAGAAGAGCCATAGGGCCTGACGTGGCAGAGGGGCAGGGAAAGGGGTCTGCAGAGTTTCTTCTCTTTATCTCCTAAGGTCCTGGGGTAGAGTGAAAGCCTTCATTAGATTCTCCTGTGTATCATGCATTCACCAAGAATTCCTGAGCAGCACCAGTGCCAGGCATGCTGTCACAGGAACCCGGATGAGAGAAACTCTGTAGATCCCAGAGCCTGCACCCACTGAAGGTGCTGTTGTCTTCCACACTCTGCTCTCTTCCCTCATCCTGGGCTGTGTGTCTGCTCTTTCCTGAGCCACACTGTACACTGAAGCCTCATGGCTCAGGGAGTTGGGGCAGCCAGCAGCAAGCACCTCACCATCTGCATTCAAACCCAGGTCAAAGGCCAATGCAGAAAAGCATGTTGGTGGGGAGAATCACAGCTCACAAATCACCCTCCCTGCTGAAACACTGCTCCCCTCTACCCTGCTTTGCTTGAAACAAGTACAGTCCCTTGGTCATTCCAAGGTCTGTCACATATTCCAGAAAGATTGAACCTCACTACTTGCTCACACTCACTTTGGCTTTGCTGCATCTATCCCTTGTGCAACCAGGCTCCCATGTTAAAAATCTTTTTCTCCGGCTGGGGACATAATTCAGGTGGTAGCATTATTACCTAGCATGTACAAGGGCCTGGGTTCCATCCTCGGAGCCACAAATAGCGTAATGGGACACACATGTAACACCAGCGCTCGGGAAGTGAAGGCAGAGGATCGGGAGTTTCTGAAGGTCATACTTGGCCACTTTTGAGACCAGCCTAGGATGCAAGAGGTGCTGTCACTTGAGCCTGTCACTCAAGTGTCCAAAAACTTTTTTTTTCTTTCTTTGGGCCAACACTGCCAGGCAGTCACAGAAACAGCCTGAGAATGGCGAGCACAAGGCCAGGGTCCTGGCTAGCTTTACCTCAACTTGACACCAGCTAGAGTCATCTGAAAGGAGGGAGCCCTAATTAAGGCTGATCCAGAAGATCCAGCTGTGAGGCATTTTCTTAGTTAGTGACTGATGAGAAGGGCCCAGTTCACAGTGGGAGGTGCCACCCCTGGGCTGGCTGTCCTGGGTTCTATACAAAAGCTGAACAAGCCAGGAAGAGCAAGCCGGTAAGCAGCACCCCTCCATGGCTTCAGCTCCTGCCTCCAGTTCCTGCCCAGTTTGAGTTCCTGTCCTGACTTCCTTCAATGTTAGTACAATGTAAAAGTGTAAGCCAAATAAACCCTTTCCTCCCCAAGTTGCTTTCCGTCACGGTGTTTCATCACAGCAATAGAAACCCTAAGACAGCCTGTCACTCAAGTGTCCCAAGCCTCCACTGGAGCACAGGCACTAGGTTCCTTTTCCATGAAGAGCAGCGGTTCTGTTCACACTTGGTGTGTTCCCAGCTAGGGATTTGGGAGGCAGCTCTCTGAAGATGAGCACTGGTCATCTTAGTCTCCTTAGTCTCCTGAGGAGACTAAGCTCTGGATACCTGCTGTGTAACTACTTGTTTTCTCAGTGCTCAGGATGGAATACAGGGCCTCCTGCAAGTCAGCACCTGCTACTGAGCCACACCCAGGCCATGTTTACTCTCCAAAAGCAGAACCACCCCAGGTCGATACCCTGGCCGAGGAGGCTCACACCTGCCAGCTCACCACTGGGCTGCTCACCACTGGGCTGCTCACTACCGGGGGCGCGCGGGGGGGTGGGTGGGGGGAGACACGGGCGTCCCAGGAGATCCAGATTCCCAGCAAGCATCTCACGAGGTCAGGCCACCTCCAGGAAGGTAAGAACACCTTTGATCTGACGCCAGCATAACTTCTTTCGGTCTCTACATCAAGCTAGTTTAGAAACAGCCAAAGCGAGGGTGACTTGGTTTTACAGAGTGTGGCCATCCCACTTGTGCCTTCCAGCCTGGAGATTACAGTCACGTGGAGACACCACTGCTTCACCTGCCAGAGTGAATTCCTACCGTCGAGTGGCCAAAGGTCTCTGACTCTTCACCTTTAGAAAGTGAGTTCCCATGGTAACAAAAACCTGATGGACAATTCACAGTTCAAAACAAAACAACAAAAGAAAACAAGTCAGAGGCTGGCCGTGCGCTCTCCCGAGCCATGGGCGCGCTGCATCACCGAACACGGGTTTGTACAAACTGGGCACAGGAAACAATGGCTGGATTCAGAAACCCGGGAGAACCGCTGTCTGGGACGCTGCCTGCTGCAAACCCTTGAAATTAATTTTTTAGTTTGTCGTTCTTCAGCCTTATGACAGGTGACCTTCAAGTAAGGAACAGTTGGCTGACGGTAGGCGGAGTACGCAATTGTTGCCACCAAGCTCGGGGAGGTGGGGGTGGGGGGCCTGCAAACGCCGTTCCGAAATCTCAGGTCGGTTAGGAAAGCACAAGGAATCTGCGCCTCGCATTTGGGGTGGCTTTTGCTTGCCATGTTTAATTACACGGCTAGGTCCAAATGAAGGACGCAATTTATAGATTCCCCACTCCTCCGGGGGGAGGGAGAACGCGATCTATTTGCAGCAGATAGATTATTTTTCAGGCACTTTAGGAGACACCCAACCCCCCTCGGATGCTGACTGTAAAATAAGAAAACTGTTACCCAGCTGGGCAACAATGGGCTCCCACCGTGCTTTTCTGCGCAGCCCGCAGCTGCGGCGAAAGTGGAAACTCAGCTGCGGGGAGACATTCTTTCTTGCCGCCGTTTCTATGGGCAGGGAGGCCTCCCACTGCTGCGCTGTATTTTCTATGCAAAAACTGCAGAAGAAGTGACATTTTAAAAGTTTTGACCTTTCCCCCCCCATGAACCAACGCATACATTTTTTAAACCTTCTGATAGGATGTCTGTAAGAAACAGTAATAGCCATTATTGTAATAATAAAATGTTTCGAAATTTGAAAATTCTATATTGACTATAATCGGATAACCTTTATCTGGAAACGGATAGCGATGCAGAACCAGGAAACACTTCTGTATTGTCCCGGGGAAGCAGATATGACAGGTTTCAGACATATTTGGGAAACAAGATCCCCGGATGTCAAGTTTTCATACACTGACTTAATACGTGCCTGTTTGTCCCTGTCCCCCCCAAAAAACAGATTTAGGAGGATTTCACACTAGTGGTCCCACCTGTACCAATGTCATTTGCTAGGAAAAAAAAAAAAAAACTCCTCCAAAACGAAAAAAAAAAACCTTCCAAAAAACGAGAATACAAGTTTTATAATTCAATTTTGTGTACCAATCTTAAAAAATAATTTCAACTCTTATTTAAATAAAAAGCTTTTTTTAAAAAAGAAAATGACCAAGTAACAAAACGATAAAAAGAAAGTTTTGTGTTTGTGCGCGTGCGTGCGTGCGTGCGTGCGTGCGTGCGTGTGTGTGTGTGTGTGTGTGTGTGTGTGTATGTATGTGTGTGTGTGTGTGTGTGTGTGTGTGTGTGTGTGTGTGCGCGCGTGTGTGTTACACCTTCCAGTTAGTAAGGGACATGAGTATGTGTGGGGAGGGGTGGTCATGTAAAATACAGAGATAAAAGAAGTGAAACTTGAGACTTGGATTTACTCACAAGAAGCAGGGAGGGTTGGAGGGGACAGGAAAGCTGGGCTCCTGACCCCCAGACTGTCCCAGTCTGACCTGCAGTTTTGAATCTCAAGCTGTGTGCGCCACCCCCCCCCACACACACACACCTTTTCCAGCGGAGGCTCAGCATTGGGCTGGGCCTATGACCAGGAGTACCTGTTTGACAGATCGTCATCTGTAGTACATTTACATTGTAATTTTCAGGACTGTGCCCCTTTTGTTAGAAGCTGACCTGACTAAGGTGACAAGCCCCTCCAAGAAGCCAGCCCAAGCTGAGTCTTAATAAGCCTCCCTTCTTGTTCTGAGCTGAATATGTTTTGTTCTCTCTTCCCCAGACCTAGTTCACGTGCACCTAGTTCACGTCTCTCACAAGGAAGGAGAAGCTTGGTCTCCGGCTTAAAGACACGGGAGCTACTATGGAGGCAAGCCCACAGTAGCACCAACGGCCCTTAAATGAAAGTGATTTCCTTCTGGCCAAAAGAGTAGAGTCTACCTCTGGATGGACATGTTCTGTAACCATCTCACTAAAGAGTTAATCCAGTTGGGCAAGTCAATCACCTGGCCAAGGGACCACTCCTGAGGAAGGCAGAGTCACCTTGTCACCTTATATCATGCCAAAGAGATGGGAGGAATAATTATCCCCTTAATGAGGTCATGGACTTTTCTTCCCAGAATTCCTGTTCTCTGTGCAGTGGTTTATGGAGTTGCAGCCATGCTAGCATGACTTAAACCTGACCACTTTTCCAAAATACTCAAAAAAAAGTATACTTTGTGCTTTTTCTTCTTTTTATTTCTTTCTCATTATTTTGGATATTTCCCAAAACCTGGATTTGCTTTTCCAAACACTGTGAGCTCTCTCTTTTTCTAAAAAGGTAGCCCCTGTCTCCATCTCTTTCTACCACATGGCTGCTTAGGCTGTGGTTTTCTCTCTTTTCTCCATCCTCACAGCTGGTCTGCCCTTTGGTTTTTCTTTTAAACTCACATAAGTTTCCCACAAGTCTCCTTCTGAGTCCATCCTTAACTTCTTTTATTAATGAGACCAAGAAATCCCAATTCCTCTGATTATGTGTGGCATCCCAGATGAGACTTCCCTAAATTTTCAGTAACATGTTTATTGTCCTATATCTCACTTTGAGTCACTAAAGCTCCCATGCCATCTCTGTCCTGCCCTGGGATGGACCACAGTGGCGTGGACTGTGTATGTTCTGACCCCAGATACTCCATCCAGGGAGGCAGCAAGATGGGTCTAGTTATTCATAACAAAACATAGGAAGCAACCAAGAGGTTGACCAGCAGGGAGGGCCACAACTGAGATGGGCACAGGTGAAAACCCAGGCAGACAATTGCTCTAGGCCAGGACAGAAAGCAAGTATGGTATACCTAGGATACTTCATGGGTCTATTGCTTTACACTGTTGATGGGGCTTAGGGGTGCAGGTGTATGTGGCTGGTAAACTCTCCAGCCATTCTGGGGTTCTGTATAAAACCCCCAAGGGGCAGCCCTCAGGAGGAGGGCCTCTTCAGGAAGTATGTGATATTTGACTCACACTAAATGCTCCATTCAGGAATCATGACTGACTTGTAAATGACTGAAGTTTTGAGACAAACATACTCTGCCACAGAATGACTTTGTAAGTAGCCTTTTGCTAATTGCTTTTCAAGATATGCTCTGGGCTGGCTTCCTGAGGTCAACCAGTAAGTGGAAACCTGGCAGACCACTCAATATGGCATTGGTGTCAACAGAATCTAGGACGTTTCTGCTCTCCAAAGATAGAGAAATGACTATTAAAAGGCCTTGCATGAAATCCTGAGTGCCCACCACATTGGAAGAGTCACTAGGAACAGGTTTTGGACACAGAACATGGGACTCACCTTGGATCCTACAATTTCTGGGTGTTGAGTCAGGGGCTTCAACCTTTAAACCCAAGCAAAATAAAACCACCTCAGACGGCAAGAAGACTCCTGTGCAGCCCAAAACCCCTGCCTGGGTTTAAGAAAACTTATGAGAAAAAAAAATGAAGACAGGGCAACAGTTGTGTATTTGAACTAGAGACAAATATTGCATTAAATCCCCCAGCTTTTCCTTTCCGAGTTTATTTTACTATGTTCCATTTTTATTATCTGAAAAATGGGGATAATAATGATGTTTTCCTGCTGGAGGGAAGACAGCTCAAATAATGCCTCACTTTGCACCTCGCTCAAAGTAATGAAAGATAGTTTTTACTGTAGGGAAAAAATGTTCACACAAGGGGAAAAGATGGGCTAAAATAGCTCCCTCAAGGAGGAGAGAGAAGTCCTACAGAGACCACATGAATACTCCCTTCTTGCAGAAGTCTTGGCCAGGGGAGCTGTTCAAGTCTTGCAGCCCTTCACCCACCAGAGCGTTGGTTTCTAGAACAAACCTCCCAGCAAATGCTGTGAGGCTTTCCAGGGAAAGCAGCCCAGCAGACTTTGGGGGCACAGTCTCAAAAGTTGAGGGTCTTTATGCTCAAAGTGAAATGTGATCACAATGGCTTGTCTTTGTCTGTCAGCGATTTCCGGTAACTTCCTCATGCTGGCTTGGTGTCACATTTGCATGACACAAAAGGCTAGGCATGCATATTAACGGAAGTGATTACAATAATTAGTCACATGTCCCCCAAGTGGGGGGGACTTTAATGCAAACTGTAGTTAACTGTGTGGCTTGTGGACGATCATTGTTCGCGCAGAATGTGAAAAGCTGCAAATGTATAAATTGCCCTTTAATTAGATTTCACGTGTCACTAGTTCGTTTAGCTGAAAGGGCCTCGCAGCACTGTGAACATAGCTGTGAACGTGGGCTGTGAGATCTGCTGGATTTCAGCTTGAGGTGCAGACCGCAGAGCCAAGTTGAAACGTTTGAGCAAAATCTGCCCTTCTCTCTGTTTTGTCTCTTGGCCTGTGTCAGTTTCTCTGTTTCTGTCTTTTGTGAGATCAGGCTACTTGCAGAAGCCTGGCCCAATGTTCATTGTAGAGCTGGAGGGGGCTTCAGAGAGCAAGCTTACACCAAGGGTTGAGGTTCCTACACTAAAATGATGGAAGGCCTCCTGCGCTCTACCCTGAGCGCTCCACCCTGTGTGCTCCACTCTGACTGCTCTACTGTGTGTTCCACCCTGTATGCTCTACTATGAGTGCTCCACCCTGACTGCTCCACTCTGTGCTGTATCCTGAGTGCTCCCCAGGAGTTGTCTTATTTTATCCAACCATTAGGGAGATTGACAGGTGATATCTCAGATGGCCCATGAAAGTCACTCCAAGCAGTCTGCTGGCTAGTGAAGGTACTAGGCGCCAAATGTGAATTGTCAGTGAGGGCAGACCTGTCCCAGGGAACATATATATGTTGGCATTTTCTTGCATGTTTTTTCTACCTTGGGGTCTTAGCTTATACTGTAATCTCCTCCCCTGTGAGGTCTCCTTCCCAGTTTCTAAAAATGTTAAGTAGAAAAATTCTAGAAATAGAAATTCCTAATTTTCCATTGAGTGGCATGGTGAACCTCATGGTTGATTCTCTGCATCCCACTCACTTGGTGAGCCATTCCTCTGTCCAGCATCTTCGTGCTGTGTGTTCTGTCCACCTGGTGGTCACTCAGGTAGCCATCTCAATCATCTGTTTCACTTGGGTTTCTGCCAAAGTGACCCTTATCTTACTGACCCGGGAGTGGGGGCTGCTATTAGCAGGGATGTGGCAAACAGAAGCATGGGTGCTTCCCATGAGAGAAAGAAAACGGGAGAGGGAGAGATGGAGAGAGACAGAGTGAGAGACCTTTTTATGGTGTTGTTAAAATCATCCTGTTTTATTACTAGTCATTATTAATCTACCATTGTGCCCCATTTATAAGTTAAACTTCAGCATGGGGACACATGAGTAGGACAAGCCTAGTTTACCCAGGAGTTGACATCGTTCCTGGGTCTAGGCATCTATCCTCTGCGGCTTTTGGCTGTCTCTCCCCATGACAGACATTGGTTTACCTAAGCCAGTGCAAGTCTGCACGTCCACAGCCCATCTGCTGCTGTGCTCACTTTGGCAAACCCTGAGGACCACATGAGATGTGGGGTGTCTCCTGCCTACCTCAGGGTTCAGTCCTCTGGAGCCTTGTGGATGCAGAAGATGCTCAGATGTGCCTCATGCTAGCAGCTCCCCATGCAACGTGCAAACAAGGAGGGGTCATGGAAAGTTCATCGGGTGAGGAGGGGAACACCTCTCCCAGTTGCCAGGTGAAGTGGGAACTGTTTGTATAATTATTTGAAATTAGTTCTCCAAGATCTGACTGAAAAGGCCTCTATGTGCTTAGTACTTGGGGTTTTCTTTCTTCTGTGCTAGCATGTAAATAAGAACACTAAAAGCTCACACTGCCATATTTTTAAATGGCTAGGTATTTTGGATATGACAGAGTTTGACCCCTATTGTGTGAGGAGGCAAAGGTCATTGTGTGCACTTATGTATGCTGTCCCTTACTATGCCTCATGACCACGGTCCACCAGCCATTATTACCTCACTTCAGGCAGGGTTTACTGAGGCCCATAGACTTCCAGGACCTTGTCAGGTTCTTGGTATCTAGCAGGGAATCTTCCCATCTTTACATGCTCATCTGGAACTTAAGTGGTTTGACCCCAAACTCACTGGTATTGTCCTTTCTCTCAGTCCCTGTCTATCACCTTCTAGGTTGTCCCAAAAGATGAGTTTAATTCTGTTACCCAGAGATCCAAAGTGTTCATTTTAAAGTGGGTGTCTGGGGCTGGAGGGGCGGCTCCCTTGGGAAAGTGTTTGCCACTCAAGCAGGAGGACCCAGTTTGATTCCCTGTCACCCAGTCACCCATGTGCAAAGCTGGATGGGGGACATGAATGTGTTAGCTGAGAGGTGGGGAGGTGCAGACAGGCAGACTCCTGGAGCTCCCTGGCCAGCCCACCCAGGCTAATCTGTGGGCTTCTGGTTCAGTGTGAGATGCTGTCTCAGAAATTAAGACAGAGAGAGATTGAAGAGGATTCCTGGCTTCACCTCTGTCCTCTACACTTGTGTGCATGTATGTGCACACATGCAAAAAAAAAGTGGGTGGCCATTTGGATAATATTTTCCCAATTTAACATATTTGGCTTCCTGAAGCCATAAGGACTTGAATGTCCAGGCTCAGAAAATTGTTCCAACAACAGCCTCCACTCTGGGGTCTCCTATGCTATCATCTGGCCTTGCTAAGGGCAAATAAGCCCCACCACCACAGGGGAATCCCTGAACTGTAGACGGCCTTCTTAAGAAACTGTCTTGTGAGTCAAGTGCCTTTGCTTTAGAACCATCCTACAAGATTCCCAGACAATATGGTGACTAGGAGGAGCAAGGCTCAGGTTAGAAAAAGCCCAGGGCTGAGGTGTGGGTGGAGGAAGGGGAAGTCCAAAAGGAGCCCCTGGGAGTGCACAAGGGCAGAATGGAGGGAACACACAGGAAGACATGTCTCCATGGCCTCCACATACAGCATGATGTGCAGGCCCAGGTCCTTGACCCCCCCACAGTGTGCAGGAAGCTGTGCTGTGTTGTTAGTATGACTGAGGGAGCAATGGGACTCCCACCTGTATCTTGGGTTCCTGAGCAGCCAAGGGCTTCCCTGATGACTCACAATTCAATTCCTCTGCAGCAGCCAAACACTGAGGAGTGGAGGCCCTGTATGAATCTAGCTGTTTAGATGACCTTGGAGAAGAACAGAAAAGAACTCCCCCAGGGACATTCATCCCTAGGAAGTGACACATCTTAGTCCTTCAGCATGGCCCTGCTTGAGCATATGGCTGGGCCTTCAGTTTTCTTAGTGTCTGCGGTGGTCCTGGCAGGTCAAAGACAGAAAATGGGCAGGCAGAGCAGGGTCCCCTCCCAGCCACCTAGCCCCAGCTGGAGCCAATCTGGAGTTCTAAAGATTTAGTCGGAGCTCCCTTCTAAAAGGGAAAACCCTTCAAATCCTGGAAGAACCCCAGAGTGCTCTGCCTTCTGGACAGGCACCTGGGATGCAACCTTCCTTCCAGACAGTTCCAATAAGGCAGCCAGGATGCTGTAAATGCTTTGTCGGGGAAGGAGAAACTATTTCAGCAGAAGGGGTGGTATGTGGAGCTAAGGAGTTGACGTGACCTACAGGGAAGTCAGGACCATGCCTCTGAGGAACCAGCTCTCCCCCTACACCCCCCCACCCCTCTCTGAACACGGTATATCACCTCTCTAGGGTAGAGCCCAAAAGGACCAGCTCTCCTGCTGCACACCCCTAACCCCTGTTACCCCTCCCCCCCCAGCTCCCATAGCCTCGGTAACATCAAGGGTTTGGGGTAGAGCCACAGACTTACTTGAGAATACTTCCGGGTTTGATGTGCTGGCTCCTGATTGGTCCTTACTTTCTCACCTAATTAACATATACACGAACCAGTCAAAATCCATCTCCTCCTTTAAAACCCAGTTAGAAATCCCTAAACAAAACTTCTTCTGGGGAGCACTGAGATCTTTTTCTTCTGCTTAATATCTCCTTGCCTGTCCCATTCTCTGCTCTCTGTACACATTATTCTACATCCTTGAGAGACAATAACTCTACAGAATAGAAAGACCCAGACACTTAGAGGATGGGGTGAGCATGGGGTGGGGCTTTTTGAAGAGTAGAGCGCAGGAAATGAAAATGACCAGCAGGGCAGCACCAGGGGGCTGGGTGGAGAAGTAGGTGTGTGGGTCCCAGGTGGAAGGTGAGGCTTGAGTCTAGGAAATTATTCTCCTACAGAGAGCAGGTGGGAGCCACAGCAGACTATAGGAGAAGGCAAACTAGTTCAGTCTGGGATAAGATTTTAGACAGTCATACTGGTACCCACATAAAGAAGTTTTCACTGAGGCCAGAGATAGGGAGGCCCTGGGAGATCAGAGACACCAAGTGAAGGTAGTCGAGACTTAGTGAGAACTCAGATGGGAAGATGACAAGGAAGGAGGACTGATGGTCCCAAGGTTGCCAGCTGGGCACTTGTGAGGGGAGCCGCCATGGCAGCCATGGAGAATGGATGCAGCAAGAGCCACAGGAAACAGGAGAGAGAATTCTGCGTCTCTCAGTGTGAAAGGAAAGTGCTTCTTTCTTCCTACAGTTTTCTCAGTCAGTCTGCTCTGCTTGAATCCATGTCCTGGCTCTGTCCTCAGCACCCTAGGTGGCCTTAGGACCCAAGAAGAGGCCCAAGTGTGGTGCAGCCAGGGCTCTCTCTGTTTGAGGGGAATCTGTCTCAAGCCTGTCCAGATCTGCAGCCTGAACCTCTGCCTCCCTCATCTGCCTTTCTCCTCTCTGCTTCGATTGTCTGCCTCCCTCTGTCTGTCTTTTCTTTCCCCTCTCCATCCCTGCTTCCCTCTTTCCCTGCCTCCCTCCCTGTTCTCTAGCCTGCATTCAGACTCCCATCATTCTTAGGGACCCAGTTACTGTTGATGAAGTCCCCCCCACTCCAATGTGACCTCATTTCAGCTTTACCAGTGACATCTGCAGTGAGTGACCCTATCACCAAATAAGGTCACTCACTGGAGGAGCTAGGGTTGTAGGACTTCAGCCCACTTTGGTGCGGGGCATGGTCCAATCTGCTTTTTAGAGGCTAATGTTTTGGGTTATTCAACAGAGAGACAAAGCTCCCAGTTTCTCTCTGCCAGGACCACAGAGCAGATGCTCTCGCCGAGCCCTCTCCGAGGCTCGCTCAGGCTGCAGAGCCCTTGTTTGGTCCCATTGTGAGGCCCGTGAAAAACTGTTTACTTCCTCGGCTGCCTGGATCAGCCAGCGTTCTGGACTTTGGACATCTTGGGCTACAGTTGAGGTTTGGATCATTTCCCGGGCAGACAGATAATAAAGGGACCACACAGAGAGACAGCCCTGGCTTCGCCAGTGCACATGGCCAAAGAGGCTGCCGCCCCTGCCAGGCAACTCAAGGGCAAAGGGACAGGCCAGACATGCAGGGTGCATCTGTGATGTGACTCCTGAGAGAACCCACACATCCACCGTTGACTTCTTACATAAGCGGCAAAGAACTGCCCTATCTCCCTCACCCCCATTCTGACCTACTCGGGTTCCTATGAGGTCAGTGTGGCTGAGGTATTCCATCCACCAGTGTGTCCTTGTGAAAAAGGAAAGGGCTGACTGAGGGGTGGGTGTTGGGGAGAACCAGCTGCCAAGACTTCACAGTCCTTAGGGCAGAGAGGCGGAACCAACAGTCAAGGCTGCCAGGCAGTGCCCCTCTCCTGTCTTAAGGAATGTCCTCACTATAAGGACCATGGACAGGTGGCTGGCTGTAGAGTGCACCACCCCCTGAAGTCCTGGATAAATGAGATGAGAAGAAAGCAATTAACTGAGGAAAAAATTCTAAGGAGCTACCGGGAACTTGTTAAAACAAAAACACGAGCCAGATAATTGCTCAAAAATGCGTCCACTGGCGGCTCTGCATGGAGGGAAGGGAACAGCTGGATCCCAGTTCTCCACCCAGCCAGCGATGTGGAGATGCAGCAAAGAGTGTCCTTTACGATGGAAATGAATCTCAGCCTTTGAGGGAGGCACTGCTAAGACTGCCAGGATTTTATAGAGGGCCCCACCCTGCAGACTGAGGTTGAACAGGGATGGCTTTTAATTAACCACTTCTCCATCACTCACGCTGAGAAGAAAGGGGTTCTCGCAAACATGGCCGCCAGGACCAGGACAGCTGTCCTTCTGTTAATTCTCTCCAAAGAGAGACTGGGTCTCTGATTACAGTCAGGGACAAGACATGACCAGCAGTGCAGACTCCACAGAGACGCAAGTCATCCTCAGGATGTGACCTCTCTGCCAATGCTGAAGACAGGCGACAATGGCAATACTGAAGGCAGAGAGGTGACAGGAGGGAAGGAGAAATGTACAGACAGGACTCTAGGGAAAGAGTGCACAGCTTTGGCTCCTCCCCTTCCACATGCCACTGTGATTGGCCACAATATCCTAGAATCCACCCAAACCCTGGGTTTGACCAACAGCTAAAATCTATTTGTGAGCCAGGTGGTGGCGGCCATGGCACACACCTTTAATCCCAGCACTCAGGAGGCAGAGACAGGTGAATCTGAGTTCAAGGCCAGCCTGGTCTACAGAAAAAGTTCCAGGACAGCCTCTAAAACTACAGAGAAACCCTGTCTCCAAAAACCAAAACCAAAACAACAACAACAACAAAACGTCTGTGTCTTTAAAAATAAAGTAAAAAAAAAAAAAAACACAACAACAAAAATAATGACAAAAACATGAATGACTGTGTCACCCCACACATCAGATCAGCTACTCTCCCCTGTGCGTCTCTGAGCAAGGCACTGAGGGAGACACAGGATCCCAAGAACAGGCTCCCCAAGGTGCAGAGAGCATTCAGACCAAGGCATCTTCAGTAACGGGTGTAGCAGATGAAATATAAAATCAGAGAAAACCAGCCAGTGTAATCCAAGCTGTATGCACAGTAGAAGACCGATGCCAGTGAGGAAATGAGGAGGGTAAGCCAAGGCACAGGGAGACAGGCTTTTCTTTTTCTTTATTTGTTATTTCAAGACAGGGTTTCTCTGTGTAGCCTTGGCTGTCCTGGAACTTATTCTGTAGACCAGGCTGGCCTCAAACTCAGACATCTGCCTGCCTCTACCTCCTGAGTGCTGGGATTAAAGGCAAGAGAGTTTTAGACTAAAACCTCTGAAATCATAAGCCAAAATGTCCTCCCTAAACTAAGTTGACATGCAGTGTTAACAGTCAACTTGGCAGACTCTAGAATCACATGGGAGATGGGCCTCTAAGCATGCCTGTGGAAAATTATCTTGGCTGTGGTTTAACTTAGGTGGGATGACTGTCCACTGTGGGTGGTGTTGTTCCCTGGCTGGGATCCCGGTTTGTATAAGTGGAAAGACGGAGGTGAACAGCAGTGTGTATTCATCACTCTCTGCTACCAACTGTGGATACCATGTGACCAACCACTTCAAACTCACTCTGCCTTGACTTCCCACCATGAGGGACTGCACCTTGAACTGAAAGATCCCCGGAAGGCTCAGGCCCCCAGGAACTCGGTCCAGGAACATGGTCACCCCAATCACCAGGCGGAGTCGAAGCTTGATGCAAACTGCACGAAGCTTTATTATAGTTGTTTAATGAGCTAACCCCATGTTAGCTCGGGTCTTTCATCCACCCACCATGGTGGATGGCTAGGAAAGACAGACAGCTCGAAGCGTCTGCATAGAGATCTTATAGGGCAGCATAAGGGGAGTATCTAAGGGTATGCACAGGCTCAGGATTGGTGTGCCTCCAGGCTTGGAGGGTTTGCCCTGTGTTGATTGGTCAACTGGTTGTTATGGCCCATAGGCCCTCCCAGGGTGGTTGCTATGCTCTTTGAGTCATTGCTGTGCACTTGTCCATAAAGCATACCCAGAGCCATAAAGCATAGTACCACCAGCTAACTTCTGGTTGGTTCCTTGCCACGAGGCAGGCATCTGACCTCCTAGTGAATAAGGCAAGGTCAAACAAGCATGTGTTCGCTATTATGGCTGTCGAAATGGGGAGCTGGTCCCTTCGGAACTATGAGCTGAATAAAACCTGTGTCCCTTACATCGCTTTTGTCAGGGTCTTCTGTTGTTGCTGAATATTCCTTTACACTGTGTGAAGATGTGTCACTGTGCTTGGTTTAATAAAGAGCTCAATGCTTTAATAAAGAGCTAGGCAGGAAGTGGTTAGGCGAGACTCCTGGAAACAGAGAGGTCTCTGGGAAGCGGAAAGGCTGAGTCACCAACCAGACACAGATGAAACAGAATGGGCAGTACAGAGGAAAGGTAATGGGGCCATATAAAAGAATGTAGGTTTTAAAATATGGGTTAATTTAAGTTATAAGAACTAGTTAGGAACAAGCCTAAGCTAAGGCTGAGCCTTCATAATAATAAGTCTCTAGGTCATTATTTGTGAGCTGGCAACCCAAAGAAAGCTTAACTACATTTTATCACAGCAACAGGGACAGAAGCTAAGCAGGTGTTTTCCCCAGGTGTTGTCTCAGATATAATTAGTATGAGATCATGCTGGACTGGTCACCCCATATATCTTAGAAACTTGTCACTCTGTATGGCCTCAGGAATCAGTCACCTCTACATGAGACAAGTCACCCCTAAGTATGCCCAGGGAGCAGTCATTCCTATGAGTGTCTGGGGACCAGATACCCCCACATGTCCCAGGAATCAGTCCCATGTTCCAGGAACCAGTCTCCCCCTTGTGCACACAGGAACTGCGTTTCTCATGCATTCCAAGGGTTGGTCTCTGGTGTTTGGAGCTGTGGATTCCCTCATCTCTGTTTTGACAGCTCAGGGCCAGAGCAGCCTCCTCTGCCCACGCTACATGTTTTACAACTGTCCTGTTCTGTGTCTGAAACCACGGCACTGACTTCATCTGGGAGAGTCTTTTACTACATGAACCAGCTTCTTAAGGTCTGTGCTTTCAGCACATCCTGCTACTAAGTAGACATGTTTGCTTCGTCTACATGCTTCAAGGGGCGTTGAATGTCTTCGGGAATGAATCAGTGTGAATGAGTGAACGAATAACAGAGTGAATGAGTAAGCAAATGAATAAGTGAATGGATTAATATGAAGGAATGAGTGTGTAAATGCATTAATGAGTGAATGAATGAGTAAATAGATGAGAACGAATCAGTGAATACAGGCAGTGATGAGTGAATATGAATGAATGAATGAATGAATGAATGAGTGTCTACAAGTGAGTGAACAAATGAATGAATACAAATGAGTGGATGAATGAGTGAATAGAATGAGAACCAATCAGTGAATGCAAGCATTGACGAGTGAATAAAAATGAATGAATGAGTGAGTGAATGAATGTCTACAAGTGAGTGGATAAATGAATGAATGAATGAGTGAGTGAAGAGTGAATATGGATGACTGAATGAACTGCACTGAAGAGACTGGGGACAGCATGTTTGGCAGAAAGCAGAAGGCCTGCCCTGACAAAATCCAGGACCCTTGGACCCCTCACAAAATTCTCACAAGCATAGGCTTTTGTTCTGTGATATGCCTGGGAGTCCTGCACAACCAGTGGACAGGGTGCTGTGCCTCATAGTGCAAGGGCACAGTTTTCTCCTTATGCTTCATTCTGAGAATGCTTGCAAGGGTCCTATATGTCCTAGGCATGGTGCTAGGCTAGACCATGAAATGCTAAATAAAAATGGGCCCCCTAGTAGCTGTGAACAATCCAAGTTCCCTCTAGAGGGATAGGCAGCACACTTAGCTATGAGCATGCCGGGGTCTCCAGAGAGAGTCAGCTGCACACCTAGCTATGAGCATGCCGGGGTCTCCAGAGAGGGGGCTGCACACCTAGCTATGTGCATGCCAGGTTCTTGGTAGTGGGAACAACTCTACATTCAGAATTTTCAGAAGGAACAAAAATCAACATTATTGATAGAATGAATGCATCAGCTCTTCCTGAGTCCTGCTCATTTTATCAGATTATAAATAACTTTTTGGGCCAACGTCCAAGGGAAAGCAGCCCTGAGAGTGAAGCAGACTCCACATGAGGAGCCTGCTACATGAGACTCTTCTGCTCCCATGCGTTGGGCTGTAGTTTCCACATGCAGATTTAATAATTAAAAGCGTAAGCTTTGGTGATGTGAAGGAAGCTGGTGGGGAAGGGAAGGCTGGGTCATGGATGACTGGTTGGGGGTGTGATGGGTCGTGCTGTAAATGGGTGGAGGTATGAGTGGGGTATTCTGTAAATGAGGATGTGGTGTGAATGTGGATTTGATATGGATGGAGATGCAGTGTGAAAGGGGTAGGGTATAAGCAGGCTGGTGTGAACAGGGGTAGGGTATGAATGGCAATAGAGTGTGAATGGTTGTGAGGTATAAGCAGGGGTGGGATATGAATGAGGGTAGGGTGTGAATGGAAATGAGGTGAGAACAGAGATGAGTGTGAACAGTGGTGAGGTGTAACCAGGGATGAGGTACATCGATGGGGTAGGGTGTGAATGGGAGATGTGTGAATGGGGGTGCGGTGTGAACAGAAATTATGAGAAGTTATGGTGTATGAACATGAATGGGGTATGAACAGGGCAAGGTGTGAATAGGGGTTGTAGTGTGACTGGGGTGCGTGTGAACAGGTTTAATGGTGAGAGAAGGACCAGTATGATGGCTCAACAGGTAAAGGCTCTTTTGGCACAAGCCAGATGGCCTTAATTGAATACCCAGAGCCCACATAAAAGACGAAAGACCTAATTCCACACATTTCAAGGTTTCTCTGTATTGTTTTGGAGCCTGTCCTGGAACTTGCTCTGTAGATCAGGCTGGCCTTGAACTCACAGAAATCTACCTGCCTCTGCCTCCGAAGTGCTGGGATTAAAGGCGTGCACACCAACGCCCGGCGACCTCTGACTTCTCCACACAAGCTTGACATGTATACCCACACACATTCAGCATGTATACACACATACACACAATAATAATGAAATAACATGTTTTTAAGATGAAAGATTTTTCACACAGGGACCAAGTGCTCCCAGAAAAGAACCCCTCTCCACCTGTCTCATGTTCTTTCTATCTGCCATTTACTCCCTGAGTCCTGTGTGAAGCCCAGGCTCAGTGGTGGAGGCCTTCCACCACAGGGAGATGTTACCACACTTCCCCAGTTCTCACATGGCTTCACCAGCTACAGAGCTATCAGTCTATTCAGATGAGAGTTGGAACCTGCATCACACAAGAAAGAAGGGAGAGTGAGCAACTTGACCTTAACTGCTTCTGCCTCTTCTGACCTCCACTCCTCTCCTCTCATCACTAGGGTAACCACATCTCTGTGAGTGCTTGGGTATGGGCAGAGTTAGCTGGGGTAAACACAGAACCCCATGTGTCTTTGGAGATTGGTTCTAGGGTTCTTCATACCAAGATCCCCAAAGCTAGACTCTCATGTAGGTAGTGTGTCTGCATATAGCCCAGGCCACCATAGCTAACAGCAGCTCTATTGCCTCAGATCCCAGTATGGGATAAGTCTTCCCTGAACAGTCCAAGATCATTGGGGAATGCAAACAAGGACTGGACTGTCCTACATGGTCCTACTAATTCTCTATAGTTTATGTGCTTACTGCAGAGTTGCAGAACCCTCAGCTGTGGGCAGCTGACAGGAACTAAAACCCAAAGTTTTAAGTGAAATTTCTTACTGGTTTGTACTTTTGCTTTGTACCTTCAACCAAGAAGCTCACTTCAAAGCTGAAGAGATGAGGCAGGAACCTGATGGATAATAGACTGGCTTGTGCTCAGATAGCTTTTTAATACAGTTCAAGACTATCTGGCTAGGGAATAGTGCTACCCACAATGGGCTTGTCCCTCTTGCATCAATTAACAACCAAGACAATCAATCGAGTATATGCCCACAGGCCTATCAGTCTAGAATCTGAACTGAGATCCTTTTCCCAGAAAATTCTAGGTTGTGTCAGGTTGACAGTTGACGATAACTGCAACAGAAGCCAAGCATTGGATTCATTCCTACACCTCAGCTGCCATTCTGATAAAGTGGTGATAGATTTTGTACCTAAGTCAGCATGTGTGCACATGCATGTGTGCCGTGTGTGGACACGTGTGAGTTCTTCCACTAACCTGTGTCTGTAAAGCAGGCAGCAAACTACTTATTGATCAGTCTCAACCTCCATCTGAATGATGGTGACCAACATTTTCCCAGACAGAATAGAAAATAAAACCACCTGCAGAGAGACAAGCGTAACCTCAGTCATCTGCATAGGTGGGTGTGTACATGAGTCATCCCCCCAAATGTTTCTTACCACTGATGGTCACGCAAGAAAACCTCTGAATTAATTTCACCATATCCTAGTGTCTTTTCTTTCCAGTATTTTGTATTTTGTTTCCTTCATATGTTTACAGTTTATTATTATTATTATTATTATTATTATTATTATTGTGCATGAGTACACATACCACCATGCACATGTGGAGGTCATACACAGACACAGGCCACAGACAGAAGCACACACACATACACACATGCTCAGAGGCCCATCTCCTCTGGTTCTAGCTTTTGTCAAGTTGACAATTTACACTAACTATAACCCAATGGGAGCTGGTGCCCCTACGGAGGTTTTTGCACACATTTTCATGGCAGTCTGTTGAGTGTGTGTGTGTGTGTGTGTGTGTGTGTGTGTGTGTGTGTGTGTGTATGTGTGTATGTGTAACTTAATCTCTACATGTAACCCAAACTGAACCAGAAATCCATCTTTCTCATAAATACTGATAGGAATCACAGGCACCCACCACTATGACAAGCCTGGAAAGCAGAGAGATGAGGAGCTGTGGAATAGTCACACTTCACAATGGCCTGGAAAAGCGTTCACACGGGGACGTGTTCCTGCTGTTTCCCAGTTCCCTTTTTTCAGTGACATCAGTTGTGTCACTGAAAAAGCTTTTCACAAAGAGCCTACGTTCAATTTCTTAATTAAGTTTGTTTATTTAGAGACAGGGTCTCTCTGTAGTCCAGACTGACCTCACTCTGTGGCAGTCCTCCTGCTCAGTCTCCCCAATACTGGGATCACAGGTGTGCACCCCCTGGGTTTTCAAGTCCACCTGGGAACCACTGTCCACAGCTGAGCATCCAGCCTGTGTGTCTGACCTCCGCTATTTGGGATGATGAGTTGCACTTGCTACTGTCCTTTCTGCCTTCAGTTAATTCATTTTTTTTCCTAAGCATGGACATTATGTAATTAATCCATTCCATGCTTATTCTAGAATTTTCTAATACATATTTGTTTTTAGCAGCATTGGAGGCTAATCAGCATCTTTACACGGCCCCAAATACACAAAAACTGGAACCCACAGCCTTGGGGGCCCTCCCTGATTTATACCATCCGTGCATGGCCCCTGGTTTCAAAGACAGTATCGATCTTGCTGATGGGCATGGATAGAGAATGCACCTTCTGACTGGCCATGCTGGCACACTGGGGTCCTACAGTCATCTTGCTGTCTTATAGCCCTGGCTGGCCATGGACCACGCCCCGCCCCCCAACCAGCAGGGCAGACTCAGTCTGAAGAGCCCACATTCAGGCTTCTTGTAGCCAGCAGGGGTCCTTGGCTTTCCATCTGGCTTTTTTCTAAGTGGATATTATTTCACTTGAAGGAGAATCAGTGGGAATCAGAGGAGGCTCCTGAGCAATCGAGTTCTGAAAGACTTTTTTAAACCTGCAAAAAAATAAAAAATAAAAATAAAAAATGGTACCCAGCCCTGAGCATCCTGGTTCCAGAGACCTGCCATTCTAATCCCCCACCATCGGCACCCCAAGAGGAGGACTGTGACACTTCCTGTCTACTTCTGTCCCTGCTCATAAAACTGGACAGTATGTTCCTGTAGTAAAGGAGCAAGAAGCCCATCATTAGTTTCCATGTGCATGTTGCAGAGACTGAAATCTCAGAAACTAGAAAGATGAGGCACAGTGTGCCCCATGAAAATCACACCAGTGGATGAAAGTGGTGCCTAACTACTGTCCCCACTGAGTTTAAGGAGGGAGAAGGGAGGGGACAGGAATATTTCTCCCTGTTCTCATTTTCTGCTCTTTGCATTTATTCCAGATCTCCTTGCTCCTCATAGCCTGTGACTCCTCAGGAATGAAATGAATTTCCTCTGCCCCCTCCACATCCTCTCACCAGGAAGAATATACTGGTAGAGAATGCAAATGAAGGAAAAATCCTTCCACCTCTCCCTCCCTCCATTTATCCCTCCCTCCTCCTCTCCCTCCCTCCTCCCTTCTCTGCTCCTTTCCTTCTTCCCTCTCTTCAAAATTCCCCTCTTTTCTTCCTTCCTCTTAGTTGCCGCTCTCTCTCTCTCCTTCCTTCTCTTCCTCCCTAATCCCAACCCTGCTTTCTCTGGACCTGTAGTTCTGTAGTTGCCCCACCCTCCATTCATCCTTAGGTAACTGTTGTCCCCTCCTCCCCTGCTTTGCTTCCTCTTTTGAGAAAGGAGGAGTGGGATTAATACAAACATTCACCACAGTTCTCATTATTTTGGCAAGGGAAACAAATGGGAATCAAGTAGTCTTTTTCCTGTCAGGGAGGTGATGAAGGAAATGTCAATAAACCGAACAATTTGCTTCGAGACTGCCTGACTCACGATTCTGGAGCACAGAAAAACAGAATGTGCCACTTCGGACTCCAGGCCATAAGTTCCCAATGAGAACAAGCCCTCATCCGGTCATCTGGTCAACCCTAGCTGCTGCTGGAAACTACAGATGGCTGTTAAGCATGTCTGGAGCCAAGATCACAGAGTGGCTGCTTTCAGAGGTCCCAGCTCCACCTCCGATGTCACTCAGGTCCCCCTGGGCTACCAACCATGTTCAGTCCCAGAGGCTGCAGGCATCAGAGTTCACCAACCGTGGTTTGTACATGTATGTGAAAATAGATGCAGAGAGGAGAGGGAGGGAGAATGAGAGAGGGGAGAGAGGGGTACAGAGGGGAGAGAGAGGGGAGAGAGGGAGAAAGAGATGCTTTTAGAAAATACATTTCAAGAATTTCCTGAGAAAGATATCCAAGCATACAGTGACCTACTTGAGCCCCAGGCTTTAGGAAACCCTTATTGTCTTCCTTGAAGAGCCTGGCAGGAGTCCCTGCAGGGTTCAGCTGAAGGGGTGTAAACACAGCTCAGGACCAGAGAGTCTGGATCAGCCAGTGGGCTCACAGAGAAGCTCAGCTTTCAGTGGTAGGCAGAACAAGGGATGAGGACTCTCCTGTTTCACCCCTGTAACAGTGTCCAGGCTGGGAAGGCTGAGGTTATGTGTGACAGCATCTGGAAGGCCCCATCTCTGCTTCCTGTTGTGTCCTCTAATGGCCAATAGACAAGAGTGATGAGACACAGGAGAGAAACTTGAGGACTCAACCACTTCCCCCCAAAGACCCTGCCTTTTAATGCCAACACAACTGCTCTTAGATTTGCAGACACACACTGAGACCATGGCACTAGAGAGGGCCAGCTGCTTCTGGTGTTTCCAAAGGTTAAGAGCTGCCTTCAGTGTCCCTCTGACTGGAAGGCTCCTGGTTGGCTAGGAATGAGGGCCATGGACACCCTGGCAGGGACCTGGCTGCTCCTTAGCTGCCTTTGGAAATGACAGAGTATATCCATGTCCATGTCTCTAACCATGGCTAAGCCATCTTTCTGCCCCAATGGACATCTCCATAGTAACTAACACTTAAGGAGCCATGTTTGTTATTGTTTTGTTTAAAAAGAAGAAAAGAGAAATATTGAGACAGACATATTGACTATAAGTTTATTATAAGGCCCGGTAGAATGGGGAGACTAAGAAGAGGAACAGGGGTAAATGGCTGACCGCCATGGCCGGTCGCCATAGAGAGAGAGAGAGAGAGAGAGAGAGAGAGAGAGAGAGAGAGAGAGAGAGAGAGAGAGAACACAGAGAGAGAGAGACAGGGGGAGAGAGAGAGAGTGAAAGAGAATAAAGGGGCAGAGAGAGCGTAAAGGTGCAGGGGCCTATCTTTTAAAGGGGTCCTCTGCACCTGCGTGCAGACTTCTTTCCCATGGAACCTTGGGCTGACCAGGGTATTGCCTGAGTGGATTCCACCAGGTAACAGGGGCAGGCCAGCATAATGCCTGAACCTTTCAATGTTAATCTCAGAGCCAACTGTGTCTTCCTGTATGTGCAGTGAAGGTCATCTCCCCGATTTGTGGTAGGTTCCTGTTGGCTTCTATCTGACCCTCTTCAGGGAAGGCTCTCTGGGAGGGAGGGGCATGCATGCTGTGGTTATAGCAGTGTACTTTTCAGTGACCGGGATATTCAGGTCTTCACTTCCCTAATCCTCAGTCTCCCCATCTGTAGAGAGGTACTAGAACCAAATTCCTTTTTACCTACAAAATCAGGAGTTCGTCTTGACTCCAGGCTAGGAAGTCAGTTGTCACCACAAGCAAAAGACAAGTGTTTAAAAGCTAAGAGACTTCCCCAGGAAGGGCAGAGGGAGGATATACTAGGTGTTCACTGGGAACCTGCTCAGAGGAAGACTGGGCAGAGGATTCCTTCCCACCACTGAGGACCCTCAGCCTTCCTGTCTTTATCCCACCCCAATCTGTGAGCAGCCCTTCATCTCCATGGATGTGTGGTCTTCGTCTCTGTGGGCATGTGGCGAAGTGCTCCCAGGCTTCAGCAGTCTGGTTCGTGGCTGCCCTGAGACCTCAGTGCAGAGAGCAAAGTGGAGGTGGGATTTTAACTCCCAGACTCAAGTAGGAGATATCCACAGCAGGGGTTTCTTTGATCTTCATTCTCTGGCTCCCAAATCTTTGCCCTGGGCACTCACCCCTGAAAATAACCTCCCTAAGCAACCCTGAGGACTTCCTGGTCACAAAAGGAGTGGCAGCCCAGGGAAGGTGCATCATCCCACGCCCTCCGCCCTCCACTTCAGGACAATGGAGCTGCTGCAAGAGCTGCCTAGTCAGAGCTGTCAGAGTTGGACCTGGGGACTCAGTGTGGCAGTTAGGGCATTGGTCTGGAATATGTCCCCCCACCCCAACACACACGCCACTCCTTTTCTGTGACGCCCTTCTGACCAAAAACCTCCAACACATGTATGCATCCTCACAGGAATGCCACTGTCTCTCTGGTCCAAATGCTGGGGCTTCCAGAAGGAACTGGAATTGAACTGATCTGAGTGAGCTGGAGTCTGCTGGGATGGAAAAGTTTGTGGAGCAGCCCCTAGGTAAGGACTCCGGAAGGGTCCTGGATCTGAGAGGATACCACCACAGAGGACAGGCCGAGACTATGGCCCTCCATATCCCGTGCTTGCTACCAAAGAGATGAAGGCAGAGTGCTGACTCTGTACTCACAGAACCCAGGCAAACTAAAGAATTAGCCACTTTCCAGGCTCAAAGAAACATTTGCAAAAGGGAACACAGGTTCCAGGGGTGGAGCCAGGATGGCCAAGGGATGAACAACAGTGCCTACAGCACAACCTGCTTTTAAAACATCTCCTTGTTTAAACGAGATTTAAAGTACACCAGACTCTAGAAATGTAGGCATCTATGTGTGCATATGTGTAAACTCCTCTAGAGGTCAGAGAACAGTGCTGAATGTCTTCAGGAGGTGTCAACCTTTTTTCTCCAGCTAGGCCGGAACCAGCCAAGCCATTCTTTCCCCATCCAGCCCCAGGGATTCTGTTTCTGTCCCCTTAGTGCTGGGTTTACAGGTGTGTGCACTGCCTGGTTTTTTATTAATTTGGGTTTTGGAAATCAACTCAGGTCCTATGGTTGCAATGCCATCATTTTCCTGACTGGGGCGTGTCCCCAGCCCCCAGGCTGCCTTCTTCAGCTGGTCATACCAGCTGAGAGCACCCAGAAGGTAGATCTTCCAATAGCACCCCATGCCTACTGCAAACTCAGATCTGTATCTATTCCTTTCTCACTGCCCTAGGAAGAACTGCCCATTCCAACACACATGAGCATATGCTGACACACACATGAGGGCAAACATATATGCTTACCCACAAGGCAACACGTACATGCCCAAGTACAGGTACCTCCACACACAAATACACCCTCACAAGGGCCTCATGTATGTGCACACACATGCACATAAAGCCTCATATGTATATAAACAACACCCACATAAACATTCCTAGGCACAAGTACACATGCACACATATACACACCCACAAATCACACACAGCACACAGGTACATAGGCATGCACATGCAGAGAACACATGCACACAGAAGCTACGTGTACCTATACACATGGTGTCACAATTTATAAATACCCTTTCACAGGGAGAAAAACCGCTTCCCAATTTCCTTTTCAATGCCACCTAAGTGTAGTTAGAAATTCTTCCTTGCAGAAGGTGATGGTCATACTGATTAAAAGGAAATTAGGCTGAATTATTTGGGGAGACATATTGTCCATCATCAGTTAAAACACGTTAAATTAATTCATTTTAATTCATCTACTGGTTTCAGAAAAGACAGATTGGGAGTCACTGGGGAAAACCCTGCTACACATGAAGATTCCTTAAAAGACTCGTCTTGCTTCTTTCTCTGGTTCTCTTCTCCCTCCCTCAGCACTGCATACGTACACATGCAGAACTGGTCCAGTGTCACCAGACAGATCTTTTCCCACACTAGATAGTAAAGCCGCGGGGTTCGCCTTGACTACAGAGCTGATGAAGTCTTGCAGGTGAGCTGCTGAACCCAGGCTCGCCCTGCTGAGGAGCAAGAGACACTGTTTTGCATTCACTCTCCCAGGTTCCTCCCTCCTTCCTCGCCTCTCACCACACAATATGAAAATATCCCTAGACCAAGAATTGCCTGTTTATTATGCTGTCTCACAGATACATATCCCATTATATGGGGATGGATGAAAAGAGAACCTGCACGGGTCTATTTTTAGCAGATGGCTTGAATGCTATAAATTTTAGGGTGCTTTGCGTCCCTCCCCCTCCTCCGCCCCTTCAAGCCTGTCAGCTGTAAAATGGGTCTCTCTTTAACCCCTAATGGATCTAGAAGATGAAAGGTGAACTCCTGAATTAGTGGTGCTGACAGCCCAGCCAAGCCCGGCAGCAGGGGGTCTCTTTTGTCCCGGCCACTCTGACCTCCCTCGCCCTGTCTGTCGGTGGGAACCGGACCAGAAGAATGCAGGGCGGAGTTAGAAAGCACCAGTGGCCGCCCTGCGCTGGGCCACCCGCCGGCCCAGCCCGCGGGAGAGTTGACATTCTTCAGTGGCGGATATTCTGACATCATCCAACACCTCCACCCTGCTCCAGCCCCTCCAGCCCTGCACGCTTTGCAAATGAGGACAATGGGGCTGGTGGCAAAGCCACCCCTAGCAGAGAATGGGAGCGCTTGCCTATGTTTATTTGAGAAGTCAGCGTTAAAGCTTGCCTTGGGAAGGCTGAGCTGAGCCGGCCGGAAAGGAAAATTCCCTTTACACCACAAGTCTGCCGCGCTCAGGCCTGGTTGGCACGAAAGTGGAGGTGGATTCACAGGGCTTGTACCTCACAATTTGACGTGCCTGCTGTCCAGCTGGGACCTCCATTTGGTCCACAGATTCATCTGATTTGTAATAAAAATTTCTTCCATGAGACTATGAAACTCTATTAATGAAAGACCTACCCAGCTTTAGAGGGAGCTGACACAGCTAGGCAATGCAGCCCTTCCTTCCAGGGCTGGCTCTGCAAGGTATGAGCAGGCAGAGAGTTCCTGGGCTGGTCCTGCATCAGCCCTCGGAAAGTTCAGGACAGCCAGGCAGCCTGGGGTCTGAAAGCGGAGGAACCCGGGGGCAGCACCAGTTCGCAGAGGGGCGGTCACACGGCATGTCTTTGCTTGGCGAAACTTCCGCTTCCAGGAACACATATTTGGACTTCAACTAGCAATTCTTATGTTTGTATGCGTATATTTGGGAGAGTAATTTTTTAAAAAGCCATTTGACTAGGCAGAGCCGTGAGAACCTCCGAATTAATTAACGCAGCTCCTTGAGTGTTCGACAGCAACATGTCCTTCTTCCCCTGAAAACACAAAAACTATACTGTGCTTTATTTTAAAACATGAGAAGCCTGGCTGGCCCAGGGCTCCTGAGCAGGGTAATCAGGCCTGGAGCCGGCCCGGGAGAGAATGAGTGATTAGTATTCAACTCTCCCCTGGAACGGCCAGGCCCCAGCCCCTCGCAGAGAGTCGCTGCACTTCAAGGGCCGGCCTGCTCTGTGAGGAACGTTTTTTGTGTTGCTAATAAACAGCACAATGCCAGCCTGCTTTCGGGTACAATTTGGACAGAAATTGAGTTACAAAAAAAAAAAAAAAAAAATAAGGTGTTTTCTTCCAGATGTGTGCGGGGGAGCATCGCGGTCAGACGGATCTCCAATCCACACTTTTATTTTGTATGTGAAAAGAAAGGAAGACTCTAACTTATTTTAACTAAAAACATTATTCTGATTTATACAGAGCTCTCTTCCCAACATCCTTCTTCTACAGTGACAATATTTAAGGTTTTGCTCAGTCACTTCTAATTTGTCACAAAGGGAGAAATGCAATTACCTACTGTATTTTCTAGAAAATCATCTTTAAAACCTCAGTGCTTGGGGAACTTAAAATGTAAAACACGGTATGTGTTCTTCTGTAACAGAACTCAGTTTTGCAAGGTTTTACAAACAGGTTGTTTACACTTCTCCTTTTCAAAAAAAAAATTCAATTAATCTACATTGTTTTTTTCTAACGCCAGAGGTAATTTCTCAGACTGACCTCTAAGAGGATGGAAGCAATGAACCACAAACTGCTTCCATCCAACCCACGCTAAGTTGGAACTGCCAAAGCTTTTTGTGGGTTTTGGACTGAGTGTTTTTGTAAAGAGGACCCGTTAGAATTTCAGTGCTCTGGGATGTTCACCACGTAGGAGAAAACACGTTTAAAAAAGGCAGAGGAAGAAAAAAAAAAGAAGAAAATAAAGGTAAGTAGTAAGATTCACCATGCTTGATGAGTCTTTTATTAATCCCACGTTTTCCTCCTTTTCAGATACGTTTTCTCCTTTTCAGATGCAAATGCCGGCATTGGCTGATTTATGTCCTCACGCACCTTCCTGCCTTCTGGAGAAAAACGCCCAGCCCAGCCGAAACTGAGCCTTGAGATTTCACTGGAGTTGCTGAAAGCCAGTTTTAAGTCCTGCCCGCGGGTGGGAGAGAGTGGGGGTGGGTCGGGTGGGGGGTGGACCCACCCACAGGACCTGATCCCACCCACAGGCCACTGGTTCTGGAGCCAGTCTGTTGAAGCTGGGGAAAGCAGAGCTTCTCCTCATGCCTGCCTAGTGCTATACTCGAGCATCCACCAATCAGGAGAGATACCGTCCTGTACAGCTTCTCAGGGACTTCTAACACCACCGGAGAGACTCTCCCGTGTTTGTATTCAGATGGATAACATAGTTTAGGGGTTACATCAGCTTTTGAGATTTTTATTTCATATTTATCTGTATGGGCAAAGCCTTTGGACACTGTAGTGATTGCTACTAGCCCAGTTACCACAGAAGGTATTTGAGGATGAAAACATCGTGGATCACGGAAGGAGATAGGGAATGATCCTGACCAAAGGGACCAGACTAGAGAGACGTAGCCCAGATCAAGAGGAGGGTGACTTGACCAGGACTGCTTAATTTTGCATAGCTCTTGCCCCCTGCTGTGGTTCTCCTATTAAGCCTAAAGCTCACTTAGCTCCGAAGAGGGCCTTGGGGGTCACTGGAATGTGTCCACTTGGAATAATTTTCTTCATCATTTGTTTCTTGAGTTGGTGAGGTAGGACAGGAGACACAGACTAACCTATGGGAGTTTCTGGGGGAAGTCAGAGACTAGGGAGTTAAGTAGAAGAGGAAATAAGGCAACATGAGGACACAGCCGAAGCCTTCTCCACCTGGGCTTCATGTGAGAAACAGTCCACGAGAAAAGCATGACCATGCTCATCGCCATCTCTCGTTTTATAAACTACCTCTTTTCCTGTAACTACCCATGTGTCCTTGTATAAGTCATTGTGCGGAGCAACAAGAATCCAGGCACTCCAGCCTCCGCTCCTCTGGATTCAAGCCTGTGCCTGTGAACATTGGGCCTGGGGCTTTTGACAGAGTGATTCTAAGTGGGCAGAAAAATATTTTAATATACCCCAAGGAAGACATGGTTAAGTTTGCTTTGTTAAGCAGGTCACACTTGAAGAATTGTTTACACTTATGAGGAGTTTGCCTGTGTGTACTCTAAACCCCCTTCTGTGACCTAGGACCTGAGATGTCTCCAGGAAAGGAAGCCTGTACTATATTGCAGAACTTCTGTCTTCCATCTCTACCACTTCACCTAAAGGAACCAGCTTCCTTTTGGCAGCCATAACAGCCGAACACGTGCTTGCCATAAACCTGCCTTGGTCACGTAGAGGTCAGATGCCTGTCTCGTGACAAGGAACCAATCAGAAGTTAGCTGGTGGAGCTATGCTTTACGACCCTGGGTGTGCTTTACGGACAAGCACACGACAATGACGTAGAGAGCATAGCAACCACCCTGGGAGGGCGTATGGGCCATAACAACCAGTTGACCAATCAACACAGGGCAAGCCCTCCAAGCCTGGAAGCACACCAATCGTGAGCCTGTGCGTACCCCTAGACACTCCCCTTACGCTGCCCTATAAGATCTTTTGGGAGCCCGTTGGAGCCGTCTTTTCTAGCCGTCCGCCATGGCGGGTGGGTGAAAGACCCGAGCTAACATAGGGTTAGCTCGTTAAATTACAATAAAGCCTCGTGCAGTTTGCAGCAAGCTCTCAAATCCGCCTGGTGATTGGGGTGACCGAGAACCTGGCCTGAGACCCCGGATACTTGAGTTTTCGGGGGTCTAACACACCAAGGGCTTCTCCACAAGCAACCTCCTCTTAGGGGTTGAACTGAGTCCCCTCCAAGGCATTTGTTGAGCTTCTAACCCAAGTAGTTCAGAGTCTGGCTGCATTGTGACATAGTTCTGAATGTGACTGCATTGTGAATAGCCTTTGACCGACGTGGCTGCATTTGACAGACGTGGCTGGTGGAGATGAGGGCCTGATGGGACAGAAGGCTCTCTTCGAGCCTGACTGGGTTCTTCTAGAAAGGGGGGAGTTGGAAAGACCCAGATGGTGATGAAGGCAGAGATGAGACTGACACACTTGAGAGCCAAGCATGGCAGGCCACACCCAGGAAGCTAGGAGATGACTGGAATGGTCTCCCTCAGAGCCCTCCCTGGGAGCCAGCCCTGCCAACCCCTTGACCTTGGCTGGACAGTAAAGTGACATACTAGAGTGGTTTCAGTAAAGTAGTTGTCTCTCATGGAAGAACTCATGCACATATATGCAGCAAATACTGATCATGTATGAGAGCAGCACCTTGGAGCATGCTGCTTGCCATCATGCTGCTTCATACAAAGCAGACAAAACACTTCTCTGTAAGACTGATATTATAATGAGCACAGCTTGCTCTAGGTTACCTAAAAATGTAAGTCAGATTGACCAAGGTTGTGGGCTGGTCCCTTATGAGTTACTATCAAGAGCCTTATCTGAAGAATAAAAACAAAACAAAACAAAACAAAAAAAAAAACTTAAGAAGCAACAGCTGTTTTTTATCTTGTACGCTTAATGACGGTTTTAAACACCACCTTGGCAGCCTTCCCCTCACGCCAACAACACTCACCCCACCTTGTCTCAAATTCTCTGTCTCAGTTACTGTTCTGTTGCTATGAAGAGACACTGTGACCAAGGAAACTTATAAAAGAAAGCATTTCATTGGTGGCTTGCTTGCAGTTTCAGAGGGATGGTCCATGACCATCATGGCGGGAAGCATGGTGGCGCCAGGCAGGCATGGTACTGGAGTCTCTATCTTACATAGAGAGCTTACATCTGATAAGCAAAATGGAGGCAGAGAAAACGAGAGATTGGACCTGGTGTGGGCTTTTGAAACACCAAAGCTTACCCCCAGTGACTCACTTCCTCCAACAAGGCCACACCTCCTGATCCTTCCCAAACAGTTCTACTAACTGGGGACCAAACATTCAAACATATGAGCCTATGGGAGCCAACGTCATTCAAACTGCTACACATGACCTGATTATTTTGGAAAGTCTTGTGTTTTGAGTCTAAAATATCTCCCACCAGCTTGTTTCTTCAATGCTTGTTCCTCTCGGCTGGCTGTGCTATTTGAGGAGGCTGTGGAGTCTGTGGTGGGGCCTTTGAAGGGTCTATAGACCATAGCTTAGCTCCACTCAGCTTTTCTGTTCTCTATGATGCTGAGGCAGGAAGCTCACACCATGTACTCCCAACACCTTGAATTCCACCATGCCATCCCTACCAGAATGGAGTGACCTTCTAAAACCATGAGCCCGAAAGAACCTTTCCTCAGGTTGTTTCTGTCATGCATTTCAGTTACAGCAACACAAAAATAACAAATACAGACCTCAGGCACTACACTATTCCACCCACCGTATCATATGCTGTATCTCTAGATGCGAATCCTCAGAAGGCAACACCAGTGGTTTGACCATTTGATTGGTGCTTTAAGACAGCCTTGTCCTACCTGGGTGTGGTGGCGCATGCATCTAATACTAGCACGCTGAAAGCAAAGGCAGGAAGATCTCTGAGTTCAAGGCCAGCCTAGTCCACAGAATGAGTTCCAGGGCCACATAGAGAAACACTGTTTCAAAATAATGGCAAAATGCCTTTGTCTTTCTATGTCTTAGGATAGGGCCTATGGGTTTGCTTCAGTCGATGACTTGGGATTTTGTTTTTGAGAAAAAAAAAATGTCACTTGTGTAGTCCAAGCTAGCCTTGAACTCTAGATCCCCATACTCACCTCCCGAGTGCTAGAATGGCAGGTGTGCATGGTCACACCTGCCTTCAAAAGACCTCATCTCAAAGTCACTTGGCAGACATACTTTGTGACTACAACATGAGTGACCTGTGCATTTGCTTTCCATTTTTTAGAAATTTACAGATTTTAATTTTGTTGTATAATTATGCACAACATTTACATAGCTCCAAAGTCAAAATCTGACACTAGAGCCAGTGGTGAGAAGGAGAAGGACCCTAAGGCTATCAAATTGAAGGCGTATGTGAGCTTACTGAACATTTTCAGGTCATGAGGACAGACTTCTAGAAACTTCACACCATCCCAGCAAGGTAGTCTGAGGACAGTTTACCCTATTTTGACCCCTCAGTCAGTCCTATTTCCTCCTTCCCTCTCTAAGTGACTATTTTAAAATTCTTCTGTATGGCCTCAATCTGCTATTGCCATTTTTTTTAAAGATCAGTCTATCATGTGTACAACATTCTGCCTCCATGTACACCTGCACTCCAGAAGAGGGTACCAGATCTCATTAGAGATGGTTGTGAGCCACCATGTGGTTTCTGGGAATTGAGCTCAGGACCTCTGAAAGATCTCAGCCATCTCTCCAGCCCAATGCTATTGTCATTTTAAACACTACATTCATACACCTATGGCATCTCCTTTTCTCCTATGCAAATGGTGAGATGCTCTTCACACCCCAGTAGGGACTGCATTGCTCAGTCATCTGCCACATCCAATGTGTGATTAAATCTAGTTTACCTAGCAGTCTCCATGATGGGAATTCATGTAGTTTAGTCATTTCACTTTTGCTCTGAGTGCTGGTTTTTGGTATGGCAGTCGTACATCAGTAACCCATGAATACACCACTCACATTTCATACCACACCTATGTGCAGACTCAGGGTGATGTGGCTCTCCTTGTCACACCCACTTTACTCCCTAGGGGTCACACCTTGGCACATCTTTAGAGACATCTTACCCAGAAGGTTTCCATCTGAGGATTAGGATGTATCCTGATTGTAGCAAATACTTGTTTAACAGAGGAAGGTCAAGCATGTTCAACACATGGGCAGGATCTGGAGGCCATACCTCAGTTCAGGCTGTGGACAGTCCACTGTGTGTGCGTGCACTGATGGCCCCTGTAGTCCCTGCCAATCATGATATTGTAGTTAAGACAGCTCTTGCCTACTACAATCTGGGACATGCTACTTAGCACCCAGTTAGCAGGGGCTCTAAAACTCCTGTGACACTGTGTCATGTGCTTCTCTGAGTAGTCCAAGCAACTAAGGAAGCTGTCATTCTGTTCAAATGGGTTCTGGAGAATTTTGACACCTGAGCTTTGGGTTGGACAAGTGCCCAGTGCTTAGAGAGTGATTTCCTTCTTTGATGTAATTCAGAAGGCTAGCAATGGTGAAAACGTCTTTGGTACTGTGGTTGTGTGATCTGTCCTCTCGTAGGCTGCTCCCGTGGGCATATGACGTCCATCCCTGCCTGTGGTATTCGTCATATAGAGAGGACTAAATAGAGCATGGTCAAGGAGCAGGGCGAATTCTGAAGTCTCCAGCTCAGTGAGTCATACTTAGTGTGTAAATAGTCCTGAGCCCAAATTCAGGAACAAGGAGACTCTCCTCACCATCAGTCCTTTTCTTGCAGCACAAAGCCGTGCGGATGTGGTGCAGAGACCTAGAAAGCTCTAATTCTGCTACCTGAAAAGGGTGGCATTTCCCCACCAATAATTAGCCCTCGTCACAGGCGCTCTTAGTAAAGGTGCAGACACCTCCCTCAATAGCAGTCGGGGTTATTTGTAAATAGCACTGATTGGAGCACAGTTTCAGATGAATGACATGATCAGGTGCCCCACAAAGCACCCAGGTGTAAGGCACATCACCCTGCATGGCCTTGTTCCCTTGGACCTGATAAGCCCCTGTGACCCATACAGCTCTGGTTAGAACAGCTTTCTGCAGATAGGTTCTCTCAATCCTGGCTCCTCCTCCATGGTATACTCAGTCTGAGTTCTTCTCTCCTCATCAGCCCCCCTCCCAAGGAAAGAGAAGATCCCACCACCCACTCCACCAGCCATCTGTGTGAGCCTGGGTGTAGTTTTTAGGGAACGACCTTTAGGGGTAGGCTGGGGCTCCCCAGGCCCCTCAAAGACTGGCCCCTACCCATCATCTGGATTCCTTTCCCATCCCAGGCAGGGTTAAGATATAAGACCCACTGGGGTGCTAGAGAGCTTTACAGTTGCCTGCTCCATACCCACCTGTGTGGCCTTAATTAGCTGAACCCAAAACCTGTACCTGCATGGGATCATGGGTGCACAGACTTGGAAGCATGGATGCATGGATCTAGGCATATGCTGAATAGTGTTTAAATTGGGTGTGGTATATTTCTGAGAGTTGAACAGTTGCCCTGCTCGGGGTCCTTCTACACTCCATAAACAATTTCCTGGACTCTTCTTGCTGAGATTGATTGAGGGGAGAAGTCGAAATCCTGCTTCCTGCTGGAGGTTTTCTTCAGGGTTCCATATAAGACCAGAGAAAGAGGCCACAGCCACTGTGGAACCACACATCTATACCACCCTGAGAGGAGTGGTATATACTCCCCTTATAGACCAAGATGCAGAGGCCAAAGGCCCACTCCTGATGTCAGGGACAGACAGTTTCCTGAATTTTACATGTGACTAAACCCTCATCCTCAGCTGGACATGCCGTTCCCAGCTGTCACCAAGCTTGACATGTTGTTCCCAGAGGAGTGTCTATCTGCAGAGGGAAGGTCCCCTGGTGCCTGGAAGATAGGCCCAGTGTCAGCAGAGCTGGGCTGTGGCAGTGCACAGGTTTCAGGACAGGATCAGTTCTCTAAAAGGAGGAGCTGCATGAACCTTTTAAAACTCACACAGAAAAATCAACTGCAATGTTTTTGAAATGGAACCCCATCCCAGAGGGATCCTGTGTGTAAGGATTCAGGCATTATGCTGGCCTGCCCCTGTCACCTGGCAGAATGCACTCAGGCAGTACTCTGGTCAGCCCAGGGTTCCATGAGTACTAGTCTGCTGCAGGTGCAAAGGACCCCTTTAAAAGAAAGACCCCTGCCCGCTTGTGTTTTTTCCTGGTCTCTTTCCTGCTGTTCCCCTGGGGCAGACAGGACTTTTCCTGTCTCCCTCTTCTTTTCAACCTCTCTGTGTGTCTTTACCTCTTCTCTCTTTCCTTCCCCCTCCCTTCCCTTTCTAATAAAACTTCTCACTTACGCTCTCTGTCTGCCTGGCATGTTTGTCCCTCTACCTCGGTCACCCTTGCCTGCCATGGAATCCACCAATGTCTCCCAAACAAGGTCCCCCTCAAACTTTTTCATACCACCCTGGAGGCAGGGATAGTTGCTAGCAAGTGTGAGACCTCAGCCAAATCCTGTGCTTTCCAGTTTCCTTGGGAAAGAGAGATATGGGAGAAGTACATCCAGGTAAATGAGCAGATGTGTGTCTAACAGCTAGGGCCCTTCTGCTGGGGAAAACGTTGCATAGACAGTCTGCAAGGATGAGAGCAACGCAGACTTCCACCAATAGGGCTGGGAACACAAGTGACTTTAAGAAAACCTCTGGGCTCATTTTCTAAAAACTCACTCAGCCCAGGCTGGCTTTAAATTCTCTATGTAGCTGAATTTTGGGTCCCCTGCCTCTCCACCCGCCTTGTTCAGGGATTATGGGTGTGTCCTACCACACCCAGTTGATGCAGTGCTGGGCACTGAACCCAGGGCTTTGTGCATCCCAGTAAGTACTCCACCAACTGAACTACATCCTCAGCCTTTTAAATTAATAATCCTGGGAACTAAAATAAGAGATACCCTTTAAAAAATACTTGGGAGAACACCAAAGTAAGTGTGTGTGTGTGTGTGTGTGTGTGTGTGTAAAAATGACACATGCCTAGGCATTCTGAGGAAGTGAAAAGAAAAGAGATGAACGGGAAAGACAGGCAATTCACTGAATATACCCACTGGCGCTGCTGGGAAAGTCTCCCTGATGTCACCTGTTCAGCCAAACCATGCAGATAAGGTTCCGAGGTATCAGCAAATAAAACATTCCAGAAATCCCAGAGTGCCCCAAATCCTTCACCTTATGAGAAGCAAATCCAGCTAGCTCTCCTCAGTCTAACTCATGGGGACATGGGGGATCCAGCATGGAGTTCGGTAAGGCGGGAACTTAGTTAAGGAAGAACAATCAAGAATCAGAGATGGCTTTGTCCATCTCTGTGTTAGTGCTGGGTGGTTAGCCAGAGAAAGGACTGGCCCCAATGGATCTCTACGGTGTCTACCAACAACACAGAGTGGTCTGAGGACACATCATTCATGAGGCAAACTCTGAGGACTTGTCTCTGGAACTGCCCAGTGTGAGGCAGTTTCCATTCCTTGTAAAAGAATTTTATTATTCAGAAGCCTGCTGCCAACGGCCCACTCACCCCAGACAGGCAGTGCTGCTCTGATGGGAGTCACAGAACCTCTGATGATGATGTGCCTGTGTGTACCTGTGTTTGTGGTTTTGTATGTGTATCTGTATGCACTGGGATATGACATGCCCCCCACAGTCTCATGTGATTGGATACCTTTTAAGCTATAGGCAGTGCTTTGAGGGGCTGTGGGACCTTTAGTCTGTAGCCCAGTACACTAAAGCAGGCTACTCATGGTGACCTTGACAGTGATAGTCCCCTCTCCACATCCTATCTGCCAGTGAAGAAGCCACTTTGAGCTGTTTCAGCTGCGGTCCCCTTCTCAACATGAAACCATGCACTAAAATAAGCCCCCAGTCCCTTAAGTGGCTTCTGTCACAGTGATGAGGAAAGAACTATGTGTGTTTGTGTGTGGACATCGTGTGCACAGGTACATCTGTGTGCATGACTGTGTGTACATGCTTATCACTGTGTGTACATGGGTATGTATGGATGTGTACATGTGTATGTGAACCTGTGTGTGTGTGTGTGTGTGTGTGTGTGTGTGTGTGTGTGTGTGTTTCCAAACAGTACAAATGAAGCAGGTGGATTACACCTGAACCACAGTGGCACTGAATTTGAAGACAGCTCTATTTGAATGGCACTTTCTGTTCTAGCCTTAGGGTCAGAGAATGGCCATTGAGATGGTATTGACGTAGTCCCAAAAACACTAGAAATGCCCCTTCGCTTCACTGCCTGGGTCACAATCTGAGACAAATGTCCATGTCTGCCCACAATATATAGAACTTAATGATAGAGAATATTAAAACACAATCACTTGCGATACAAATGATTTGGGCATGAGACAAAGCCATTTTGGAAAGAGCCTACAAAGGTGTCTGTGAGGACACAAAGTTTCAGAGGTAAGTGCTCGTTGCCCCCATGAGGCCAGAGGAAGATAATTCGGGGTGTCTTCTCTATGGCTTAGGAGGGTCACCACCATCTGAACTGGAACTGATGACAAGGAGGATGGTGGAAGAGAAGAAGAGAGGAGACGTGAGAAGGTGCAATATCCTGCTTCTTTCCCTCTACGAAAGATCCACGGAGGGTGAAGAGTGGTGGTCGTTTCCTTTATGAAAGATCCACGGAGGGTGAAGAGTGGTGGTCATTTCCTGTGCTCACCCCTGAACACTGCTGAAGCATCTAGCTCTATTCTAGAGGACAGTGACATCAGACGGGGTGGGGAACATGGGCAGGGCTGCAGACCTCCCAGCAGAGGGAAAAGTCTTTTGGATGAAATCATAAGAACCCCCAGGATACTCCTCTTTCTCCTCCCTTCCCTGAGCCCCCCCACCATCACCTCCTCTCCCTCTAGCACTCTTCTTGTTCCTAACCTTCATGGAAACGTGAGCTCAGAGGGAATCTTTCCTGGATTGATTTTTTTTTTAATTTTTAATTTAAGGTGAAATCTCACTGAGCTCCTGAATCCAAACAGGATCTATCACTGGGGACCTGTGACCCCCCAGCCACAATGTTAGGGCTCATAATCATCACCAGTAACTGTTATAATGTTTCCCAACTATTACCGTCGGGGAAGCGCCACTCATTTAACTAAGCAGTCTAGAGTTTTCATTTAATGAAACTGTCTAAGCATGAGCAGAAATGAAAAACAGAGACTACTAAATATACCCTTAAATACAGAAGAGATTCTATGACAAAGTTATTTCTCAGCTCAAATCAAAATTTTAAGCAGTTTACCTCCTTTATGCCTTCCCAAGAGTTTTATGTAACAAACTTTCAGTGTCATGACTAATAGCCTCTCTTGCCAAGGATTGCTCTCGTGAAACTGCTACTCAACCTTTGTGATGGCGGTACACTCCTTATTATGGGATGCATTATGCAGCAGCTCTGGCTCGGTGATGGGACGCGGCAACCCGCTGGGAGACTGCCTATCAGCGCTTCTTTTAAGGCCCTTTCTCAATTGTCAGCAAAGTATTTTTTAAGGTTAAAAGGTGTAAAATTATTCTGAAATGCCTTCCTGACCTGTCGCCTATCACGGAAAAAAGCTATAGTTCGGGGGTTTTCTTTTTTTTTTTTTCAAAAATTGTATTTTTTGAAATGCAGTAATATTATAAGAATATGCTTTATATGAGGAAAATAGTCTCCTGAAATGCTCGTGGTATTTTTGCACCCTTCTTCCCCAAGAACTGAAATATTAATCATTGCTTGGAACGTTAATTTTGGATTCAATTTTCCTTATCGCTGTCCATTTCTGTGGTGGAATTAATATGAATGACCACTGCTCACTTTGGCTCTCTCTCTCTCTCTCTCTCTCTCTCTCTCTCTCTCTCTCTCTCTGTCTCTCCCTCCTTTCCTCTCTCCCTTCCCCCTCTCTCCCCCCTCTCTTCCTCTACCCCCCATCTCATTGCTCCATATTCCATAATGTCAAATTCAGATTCAGCACCATCGAGAGCTATAGCCTCATTATTCATGGTCATGGGGGGCCAAGCTGTCGTTCTCAACATTGCTGCACATGCTTGCTGATTGAGCCCACCCTGGAAGTCAGCAGGAATGCCCCCAAGGGGTGGACTGGCCCCCTTTATCAGCTGGCTTGTCCTGAGCAAGTCATTTAAGGTCTGTGATCCAGCATTTTCAGTCCTTGGCCCCAGCCCCTGTTTCCTGTAGTGCGTCTGTGCCTGCTGTCCTGAGCTGTTTGCACTCACTAACTCACCAAGCAGATTTTGAAATCTGTTGTTGAGTCTCAGATTCAAAGAGAACCAGGGTGTAGAGAGATTGTCCCCAGAAGACAGTGATCTGCTTGGTACTCCTGGAAACAAAGTGGCATTGCCCCTCAGTACCAATTAATGAGGGTTTCCTTGCTGTGGCATGGTGTAGTGTGTGCCAGCCCATGCACTCACATCACACCATCTGGCAGAACTGTATTTCCGTTGTGCTTTTTGCATTTCCACAGTTCGTGTGAACTTTGAGCAGGGAGCACGCTCCCAACTAATGTAGAGGGTGTACCCAAGTGCTGTGTTGTCCCCTCCCTCCAGTCTCCTCCTGCTGCCACAGTGCATTGCAATTGGCTTAGCACTCCTTGGGGTGGAATTCACACCTGTTTGGTGGTTAACACTGTTAAGGCCAGCTTTGCCAAAGAGCAACAAGTCACGGCTCCCTCTGTGCAAGCAACACTCTGAATGGAGACAGCTTGATGTACAGAGCTGTGCAGGAGGATGGCCGCACAGGACAGAAATTTCTGTGCAAAGGCACGTTGCCCTCACAGCCACTCTGCTCAGGTGTCCTCCAGGGAGCGGGCTGCTTTGGGTGCCCTTTCTCTGCAGCTCTGATGCTCTCCCCACAACACAGGGTGAGGTGAGTCAAATTCTGACTCCATGGAAGTTGGGACTGGCCTGAAGTCCTGCTCAGGCTCAGGGTTGATGAGAGGAAATTCGGGGGATAGGCACTGCCATCCTGATGGAAAATGCCCTGAGTGTCACGTCACTGCGGCTCAGGGCCACATCTACCATGAAGATGATGGAGCTGAGCTTAAGAACTCTGTCAAGGCTTGGGGAAGACACTGCCTGTGTCCACATGGTTGCCTGGACAAGTCACAGGGAGGAGTGTTGACAGCATTCTGCCTTTTCTTGCCTCAACCCTGCCCTGTGTCACTTCTCCTGTCCCAGGTGGGGCTTGGATGGCCCAGCCAGGGTGATGCCACATTGGTGACCCACAGCCTTTAGAGCCATAGGTTACTTCCAAAAGAGCCTCATAAACCCCTTGATGTACTGATCAGATTAGGTAACAGGAGATATCAGTTCAAGGAAGAGTCGGGGTTCTTCACCATATAGGAAACTTAACTCACCCCAAATATTCAAGTTTCTATCTCAGAAAAATTTGACAGAGTGTCTCCTTTTTTGTATAATTGTTAGCAAATTTAGGGCATATGCCAAAAGTTTGTAAAATGAAAAGAACGTTTTCTAAATGAAGCTATTAAATTTCAATGAAGCTGCTTCCACCGTGGCTTCTTCCTCATTCTAGACCTGGTTGCTCTGGGATGGCCTTTGCTTTGCTGTCTGTGCTGATGTGGAGTCTATCTTATGGCAGTCCCAGAAACACTGGTCACTCTTCTGAAGAAAAAAATAATAACAACTATGCCAGGTGTGGTGCTGCTTGCCTGGATTCCTAGTACTCTGAGACACAGGCAATAAGCCTACGGTAGTCAGCAAGACCCTGTGAAAAAAGATAGCCTGCCATGTTTTGCCAATATGAGGGACGTTCTAGATGTTAACTATGCTGTAGTCTGCTCTCTTCTCATACAAGCTATGCGTACCTATGTGAGCTGAAGACCTAGTGCTCATGTCCGCAGACCCCTACAATTAACACACATTTGCTACCTTCACTGAAGGCATGTGTGAGCATGAATGTGTGTGTGTGTGTGTGTGTGTGTGTGTGTGTGCTTATATGCATTGCACTGCACATATATGTATGCCAGTGTATATGTCTGTGCATATGCATTTGTGTGTGACTCTGTACATTCTTGTGTACCTGTGTGCATACAGATGCATGTGTGTGTCTGGGTATATGCATGTGTATATGTGCATATGTCTGTACACTTGCATGCACCTGTGTGTGTGTGTGTGTGTGTGTGCTTATGTCCATTCATGTGTGCATGTGTGTACCTGTGTGTGTACACATGCATACATTTATGTATATGTCTGTATGACTTTGTTTGCCTCATGCTCAAAATTCACACTCATTTCCAAGCCATGCCTGTGACTTAGTCCCCTAACACTTTAGGTTGCTGTCTGTGGTTCTCACATATTACAGTGGAATTTAGGGATACACACAGATCCCACAAGGATGGTCTCAGACCACCTCACCATGTGATCCTGCATAATTCCCTTCCTCGAAGTCTCCTCACTTATGAAATCGGAACATACTATCTATCTCTCAGAATAGTTTTAACTCTTGATGAGCAAATGCATGCCAGCATTTTCCTGAGAGCAGGGCATGGCAAAGACACTGAAGTGATGGTTTCTCCCTGAAGCACAGACAAGTCCAGGACAATTGAAACATCTTCAGATCTAGACCTGAATGTTTGTGACTGGGTGACAAAATTATGATCTTTAAGTCTGAATTCCTCCCTTGTAAATAGCGGTCAGTTTTGTCTCTGGCTGGTGAGAAGGCTCAGTAGGTGAAGAACTTCCCTGGGTTTGATCCCTGGATTCCACAAAAAGGTGGAAAGAAAGAACTGACCCCACAAAGATGGCCTTCACACACATGCCTCCACCCCACCATGCACACAATAACAATAAATAAAATAGTTTAAAATTAAGAGTTTGCCTCATCTACCTTAAATGCCCTTCCCTGATAATGGGATTGATGACTACCTTATATGCCATCCTAGAGCCTTCATCCAGTAGCTGATGGAAGCAGAAGCAGACACCCACAGCTAAACACTGAGCTGAGCAATGGAATCCAGTTGCAGAGAGGAAGGAGTGATGAGTAAAGGGGTCAAGACCACGCTGGAGAAACCCACAGAAACAGCTGACCTGAACAAGGGGGAGCTTATGGACCCCAGACTGATAGCTGGGAAACCAGCATAAGGACTTTTCCAGACCCCCTGATCGTGGATGTCAGTTGGAGGCCTGGCCAATCTATGGGGCCTCTGGCAGTGGATCAGTATTTATCCCTAGTACACGAATGGACTTTGGAGCCCACTCCACATAGAGGGATACTCTATCAGCCTAGACACATGGGGGAGGGCCTAGGCTCTGACCCAAATGATATGACAGACTTTGTGGATCCCCCATGGAAGGCCTTACCCTCCCTGGGGAGCAGAAAGGGAAGGGATAGGGTGTCAGTGGGGGGCAGGGGAGGAGGGAAGGGAGAGGGAACTGGGATTGATATGTAAAGCTTGTTTCTAATTTAAATTAAAAAAACTAAAAAAAAAAAGTTTGCCTCATAAGGGAGGTATAGAGACACTGTACCCATCAGAGATGTTTAGCAGAGGTGGTCCAGTCAAGCTAGCTATAGCACACATCAGTAACATGACCATTTGAAACACGGTCCCATCAACTCATCTATGAGGAAGAAAAATTCAAATTAAAAAGCCAGTAAACAAGCTGGGTGATGGTGGTGCATGCCTTTAATTCCAGCACTTGGGAGGCAAAGGCAGGTAAACTCTGAGTTCGAGGCCAGCCTGATTTACAAAATGAGTTCCAGGACAGCCAGGGTTACACAGAGAAGCCCTGTCTCAAAAGTCAAAGACCAAAACCAAACCAACCAACCAAACAAACAAGAAAAGCCAGTGAGCAAACACCCTGCTTGGCCCTGAGCTCTATGCCAACTGAAGCCTAAAAGCGGGCATCCATGAAAGCTCTGGCTAGCACAAATCCCCCACAGCTAATGAGATCAAACTTCAAATGGTAAGTCCAACTCAATCAGACTTTTAATTTTTTTTATTCTTTTTGAAACAGGGTTTGCTATATAGCCCAGACTGGCCTTGAACGCGCAGAAATTCCCCTACCTCAGACTCCCAAGAGCTAGGATCATAGATCTGTGCCACCAAACCTGACTCCTCTTAAGTGTTTTTGGAGGAAACTTGGGTCCTGTGGTAATCACTTGAAACAGAACTTCAAGAGTTATGACCAGAGGTGCCCTCGGTGGACCAGCCAAGACTTTTATTGTTTTGCCCCTACAGAGTGGACAAAACTCCACTTTGTTTTTTGTAAGAGAAGCAACCTTGGTCCAGTTGTATGAGGTCCTTCCAGGACCCATAGGATGAAATGGGTTAGAACAGGGTCACAGGAAGAGCACAGGATTATATCTCAGCTAGGACATCTCCCCACCCCTATGAGCAGACCACACCACGAGTGGCCTGCCCGGGCTGGTGATGTGTTGATGACAGATGCCCAGCTCCAGGGGCTCTGATTCTGAACCACTCCCTACCCTCATCATAAGCCAAGGCGTTTTGCCAGACAGGCAGCTAACAACTCCCTAGATATCTTACCCTCCAAAATAACTGAATGTTCCGTGACAGATGAAGGTGGGATTCTAGGGGAATTGCTAACAAGGGCTAGAGGCAGTCACATCACAGAGCAGCCATCCGGGTGTGCTCACTCATTGATACCTGTCACTCAAGTAAAGCCAGATGAAGCGCTTTTCCTAAACCAAGTTGCTGACACGCCCTGGCCACACCTTTCCTGTGGCAGAGCCTGAGTGTTCTGCTGAAACAATAACCACCTCCATGAAAAAAAGAACCCAACTTGGACCTCAGTAAGAAGTTCCTGAAATTACTAATGTAAATGCTTGCATTGTTCTTCTGTGAACACCCCAGGCATGTGCTAGGCACAAGCCCAGCCTATGTCATCTGCCACATGTTATCCTTGTCCTTTTTGACTCCATGGCTCTCACTTGGCCCAGAGTCACTCAAGGTCCAGAGATACCTCAGCATGTAAAGCAGCAATGCTATCTGAGCTCCTGAGTCCAGCCTTGCTTTTTGCCCCATGGGGTTGCCTGTGCTTGAACTGGCCTCTTGTGACAGCAATATCACCCACAATGCCACCGTTGCCTGTTCCATCAGAAGCAATCAAGCTGAGACACCTGAGTATGGTTGCATGAGAAGCTTAAAGGTGTTACAAAGCAATTGCTTCCACCCAGAGAACAGGAGAAAGTGACTCAGCCTTTGATGTGAGGTAAACGTCTTCTTTCTGTGAACATAGACCTAGGTGAGTGAAAGAAGGGATTGTGCCTTCAAGAAAGACAGGCAAAGGTCTGCACTGTCATGGCCTCCAAAAGCCCAGCATTGTCTATGCCTTGAGGTCACAGTGTAGATCTGTCTATGACTCAGGAAGAACTGGACATGAGTAGAGGGTTTCTACCATTGTTTTATAGGGAGGGGTTGTCCACTGATAGTCGAAGCGAAGCCTTATGTCTTCTCCTTTCTACCTTTCAAGTGTGGGTTTCATCACAGAAAATTGCTCCATCTCTGACAAAGGGCCTTGTGACACTCTTCACTTTATCGAGAATTATCAGTTCTGAGAATAATCTCAATAAGCCCTTTAGAGACAGAGGCTAGAACTTGAGAGAGCTATGAAAGCACATTGTCTAAGACCCTCAGCTTGGTAAAAGAAAATGTAATTTTATAAGAAGACTGGCTTTAATAAGACATAAAATGCACCTATCAATTAATTCTTAGACAAAACATCAATTAAATAAGTATATATGTATATATCTTGCGTGTGAATTTTCTAACAAAGTTATGAAGCAGCTATGTACACTACCTGGCTATCTGATTTGCTTTTGCCTTGTAGCCAAATGATTAGAAATGAAAAAGAAGGACTTCTTCAGTTTTCCCAGGGTTCCTTCTGCTTTTGAGTTACAGTCTTCTGTTTGCAAGTGTCCCCAGGCCAGCTTCTTATCCATTCTCTCCTGTGCAGGTCACCTCACTCAGACCAGCACTGGTCAATGACTTCTGGAAGTGTCTTTGACCTCGAAGGCCATTCTGTCTTACATTACTTCTGGCTTTCTTGTTACTGTGTGCTTCACATTGCCCTTGCACCTGAGGAACAGCAACAACATCACGGTCCAGTGGGAGAGCATCTGGGTACCATGCATACAAGCAGTCAATCTATTACTAGTAATTATTTTTGTGCATAACAACATGGACTTCGCTGCACAACCCTGAAGTTACAAGGGCTTGAATAGTAGATGCTCCACAATAAGAAAGGTTATAACCAAGAATGGGAGGACCCCTCATTCAGGATCAAGATTGTGTTACTTAGAGAAGAAAGCCACATGAGGAGCTTCCTTACAGAACCCCAAACACAGGGACTGGGTGCCCCAATGAGCACCCATTTGGTGAGTGAATCAGACACTCTTGGTCAGTGCTTGTCCAATGGACTCAGACTCTCTCAGTTCTTTCCCCCAAATTACCAACTAACAAATTATTTGGTGTGTGTATTCCACAAGGCTCCCGGTAGAGCCCTCACTATTTCACTCATCTTGATGTCTGGCGAAGCTACTCAAAAATTGCTTTCATTTTGGCAGTGGGTCTTCATAACTACAAGTATCAATTGGCCCACTGAGACTTTCCTGCTATATTTCACATTGGGTCTTGGGGGCTGTTCTGTTTCCATCAGGCTAGGTCATGCTGTCAAATAGCCCCTGCACAGGAACACTCAGTGACATAAAGCTCAGAGGTCCCCTTTCTTTTGGCATATACCCATCATGATGGTTACTGTGGTTGAGCACAACAGGATTAATGAACTTTGGGGCACTAATGAGGCAAACCTTTGGGGGTGTGTAAGGGTGTTTCCAGGGGAGGACTGAGATGACACTTGTCCTGTGTATAGACAACACCATCCCATGGGCTAGGGTCCCCAGTTAAATAAAAAGGAAACACAAAAAGAGAAGGAAGATGAGGGCCAACATTCCCCTTCCTCAAAGCCAGGTGAGCAGTTCCTGGGCCATGTGTTCAAAAGCTTAGCTAGCTGTCACTCAGTTGACCTTCATGGCCAAACCTACTAAGTGCTACCCAGTCACCCTCTGACCTTCCTAGTGAGACTGCTGCTCCTTCACCTTCTGGCCTGTTCTCCCCATTCTTGTGTATCTTCTGGAGATGCTGTTTCAGGCGCCACTCTGTCCACTCTATGGCACCACTGACTGAGGTAGCCTAGTCATTTCCCTTCACACTGGTCTAGTAAGAGGCTTCAAAGTACATAGAGGACCACAGCCTTCACTGACATGGGTGGAAAGACCACAGAGCTCCAAACTATCACTGTGGTTGGAAGCATTTTCAAGTTTACTTCTTGCTCATTGGAGTGGAGAAGCAACTGTCTTTTCTAGTCTGACAAGTGCCAGGATTGGTTGCTTCTATCTCTTGATTCGCACTTGCAAATTAGCCAGTGATTTTCTGGGCTTCGTTCTTCCTTGTGCTGCTTTGCCAGCCACAGACAATGCCCCCTGCTAAGGCTGGATCAGGTTTCTCAAAAGGAAAAGTGGATGCTGTAATTCTCCATGTCTGTCCATGTGGTCTATTTGAGGAACAATGTCTTGAGATGAACTCTAGTTAAAACGAGCTTATTGTGGGTTAGTGATCCTAAAACCCATCATTGCAGTCCTTGTAAGCAAGGAATCAGAGACACCAAGGGGGAAGAGGTCACAGAAAGATCCAGTTGGTCACTGGGAAACGTGACAATGAGACAGACACAGGAGTGATGAGGCTACAAACAAGCGATGGCAAGGATTACTAAAAGCTACCAGGGGCAAGGGAGGGAATCCCTTAAGCAGGTTTGCTGCCCCACACATGAGCTTTGATCCTTTGGCCTTCAAAACAGAGGACAAACTATTGCTGTTTCAAGTGACAGCTATGGTGATTTATTCCTCTGCAGACACATGACAACCAAAACCCAATTCCCCAGATGTATCAGCTGGGTTTTACGTCAACTTGCCACAAGCTGTAGTCAACTATGTCAGATAAAGGAAACTCAGTTGAGAAAATGCCTCTATAAGACTGGGCTGTATGCAAGCCTGTAGAGCATTTTCTTAATTAGTTATTGAAAGGGAAGATCCCAGTCTACTGTGGGTGGTGCCATCCCTGGCCTGGTGATCCTGGGTTCTATATAACTTCCCAACTTCCTTCAATGATGGACTATGATGTGGAAGTGTAAGCCAAATAAATCCTTCCCTCCACAATTTGCTTTGGTCATAGTCTTTTATCACAGCAATGGTAACTGTAAGACACCAGCTATGGAAGAAGATCTATTTCTGGAGCTTTATCTAATGTAACAAAGACCCACACTTCTTCTGCCCCAGTAATCTTTTCCTTTCTTCCAACTGACTGACTGCTGTGAAGATGTCAAATATTTTAGGGTCCTTTTTGAATTGTAGTACCCTACTTCTGGTACAAATTTCTAGGCTAGTCGGGATAAGAATATATTTTTCAGTAGTAACAAACAACTGCCCAGACATTAGAGTTCTAAAATAAGCAGACGACTGCCCTTCTGGTGAAGGGAGTAAAGTGGGATGCTGGCTCTGCCATCTGGGATCTGGCTACTGAAGAGCTGGTATGTCAGCATCACCATGGTGGATGAAAGCCACACCTGCATATCACCTGTATGTGAGAAACTTCTGATTGCCTGGCTGCACCTGGGTTCAGGGATGGACTGCATCACCCTCCTGTGTGCCCAAGAAACAAATTGTAACTAACTGGTGACTATCATAGTTGTTACACAAATTCACCATTTAAAAAACAAAAAACAAAACAAGATCTCTTACATTTTTTGATTTATTTATTATGTACACAGTGTTCTTTCTGCCTGCCTGCATGCCTAAACGAAAGAAGAGGGCACCAGATCGCATTGTAGATGGTTGTGAGCCACCATGTGGTTGCTGGGAATTGAACTCAGTACCTCTGGAAGAGCAGCCAGTGCTCTTAACCATCTCTTCAGCCCCTGTTTTTTTCTTTTGTTTGTTTGTTTGTGTGTGTGTGTGTGTGTGTGTGTGTGTACACGGACAGTCAGAAAACAGTTTGCATAAGTCAGTTTCCTCCTTCTACCTGTGACTCCTGGGATCAGACTCAAGTTATCAAGCTTCTAGCGGTGTCTTCACCTACTGGGCCATGTTGGGAGCCCACAAATTCATTATTTTGGTGTGTTATTTTAAAAGGTATCTTGAAAATCATGCTTTTTAGAAAAATTTGTTTATGTTTTATTTTTTACTATTTTATGTACATTGGTGTTTTGCCTGCATGTATGTCTGTATGAAGGTGTTAGAACTGGAGTTACTGACAGTTGTGAGTTGTCATGTGGGTGATGGTAATTGACCCCGGTCCTCTGGAAAAACAGCCAGGGATCTTAACCACTGGGCCATCTCTCCAGCCCCCAAACAACACTGTTCTATCCATAGAAATGCCACTTTCTTTTGCTCTATGACCTTGATTCTCCATTACTAAATATAAATAGTTGTACATTTTGCTAATTTTCTAGCTGGGTGCAGTGACATATGCCTTTTGTTTCAGCACTCAGGGGGCAGAGGCAGGGGGATGTCTGTGAGTTTGAGCCAGTCTAGTCTACACAGTGAGTTTCAGGCCAGGCAAGAGCTCCATAGTGAGACCCTGTCTCAAAAAAGAAAGAAGGAAAGAAAGAAAGACAAATAAAAAAAAAATTATCACTTTCATTTCTCCTTAATCATCAATCTACACTAAGCAAATAAAAAGCATAGGTTGGTGGCATCTGTCATCCCTCATTTATCCTTACATTTATTGAGAAGGACAGTTACTGAAGGCTTTGGTATAGGTCCCAGTCAGGGATGAGAAAACCCGTCCTGCTTACAGCTTATGTAGGTCAGTCATTAGCAAATGCTACCTTGTTATCAGTGAATCTCCTACTCTGCTGTAATGATCCTACACTTCCCTTTGGTTGTAGAGGTGATGGTTCTCTGGATTTCCTGAGTTAGACATCACATAGCCATATTGGAGAATGATGTTTACATACTGCTGGAGTAGAGATGCGTGGGTTTTGTGCCCAGTGAATGATATTGGCTGACCCTCGGTCATTAGAAAAATAACCTGAAATAAGTGTCATCCGCCTTAAAGAGTCTAAGGCACTACCAATGACAAGATTCCACATCTGTTTCATAACAGGTGTTCAAGGAGGTTCCTCTGATGTGACCCCTCAAAATACGAGCTTTTGAGCCACCGAAGAAAGATAGACAGGTAAAGATGACCTAATTTGGTGTGGTTGGGGAGTCACTCCCTATGGGTCCTTAGTTTTCCCATATTACAATAGGAAATGTAGGTGGTTTCTACAATGTCCTCTGGATTTAAAAATCCTAATTATATTAAATCTTCCTGACCAGATATTGAACAGTTCAGAGTGTACAACAGCTGAATAAGGTTTCCTGACCAAAGGACAGAAGCCCAGTCAGAAAGCTACTTGAGGATGGTGGCAGCTGTTGAGAAGGTCTGCCTCTGATCTTGCTTCCAGGCAGAGCCTCTGCACCTCAACAGGTGCAGGTGTGAGGTGGGGACCATGTAGAGATCTGGCTCAGGGCAGGCACTGGCTTGGGATGTTCTCAGCAACTCACAGCCGACCCACAGAAGCTATTGTTTCTTACCCAATAAGCTATTGTTTCTGCTTCCTTTTCTGGCTTGAACACTGTTTGCATATTACTCTTTGTTTTGCTGGTGTGTGTGTCTGCTATTTTTGGGTGTATGTGTTCATGTGGATAGTATGTGGACATGAGCAAGCATGTACACATGTATATGTGTGTGCTGGCATGTGAAGGCCAGAGGTCAATGCCAGATGTTTTCCTCCATCTTATTATTTTAGACAAGATCTCTCACTGAACCTAGACCTCTCCAATCCAACTAATCTGTCTGGCCAATGAGCTCCAGACATTGTCCTGTCTCTGACTCCCCAGTCTGAGATTATAGACCTGGGACAGCACAGTACCTAGCCAGAGATCCAGGCTCAGGTCCTAATGCTTGTGTGGCAGGTGTGTATGGACTGAGCAGCTACCCACATCGTTGGTTTTATTTTTTGTTTCTTTGGTTGGTTTTTTGTTTGTGTGTTTGTTTTGAGACAGGCTTACTATGTAACTTTGGGCAATCATCTTGCCTCAGCTTCCCAAGGACTGAAATTACAAGTCCAGTTTACAGAGTTGTTTTGTTTTAAGTGATCAAGTATCATGTTGGTATTTTCATTTCTTTTTTCTATGAGACTAACTAATAACATTAGTTGCAGACAAGAGATTCCATTTTAAATCAGAGAATAGTGTTTTAATATTTGATGTGAAAAATCACATGGGGTAATTTTATTTACCTCTGACCTCAAATATCATATCTTTTAAAAAACAGATTTGAACTCTATCACTCAACTGAGCTGTATAAAAGAATCTAAAGCAAAGCAGTAGTACACAAAGTTTTGCTAATTTTTTTTTTGCATCGTGTCATTGTTTATTTGGTTTGAGACAAGATCTCATTGTAGCCTAGATTGGCCTCCAACTAGCTATGTGACCAAGGGTGACCTTTAACTCTAAATCCTCCCACCTTTACCTCCCATGGTCCAAGATCACAGGCATGAGCCATCACATCACATGAGTCCAGGCACTTAAAAAAAAGTGTCAAATACAAAACACAACCTAGATTTCCAACCTAGAACATAAGCAAGAAAAAGTTCACCTTTTACAGTGTATAAAACAATCCATTGGACCAATCTCAGAATGTGCCCACTTTCTTTGTTAGAAATGAATTTGGTCTTTGACACTGAATTACTCTTACCGATTGAGGCTCATAAAATTGGAATAAAACCCTTTCTAAGTGTAACTTACAGAGCCTGGTCCAAATCCTAGAGAATTTAGTCTTCTTCCTTAATGACCAAATACAGAGAACATTGCTTGGGGTGTTGGAATGGGAAAGTTAGCACTGTTGAGGATAGGTGGTGGACGTATAAAATTCCATTCGTGTGTGTGTGTGTGTGTGTGTGTGTGTGTGTGTGTGTGTGTGTACTTTATTTTGGAAGGTTTCTCCTGCCTGGATGGACTTCTAAAATTTAAAATCCTCAGGCACTCCCAGGCATCAGGCACCATAAACATTATCTTTCCTACTTTCCCCTCTCAAGTTACCCTGCAGCACAAGTCCACAAGTTGTCAGTGGAGAGAGAAAGGGGTGCAGAGATTTTCCCTGGAAACGACAGAGCCACTTGCCAATGAGCTTGAGCGAAGTAACAGCACCCTCTTCAGAGAGGAGCTCCCAGCATCCAAGAGGGTCTCGGCTCCTCTCCTCCATCCCCTCCACTCTCCCCGACATACTCACGTTCAGAAAACAGCTTTGCAACAATCCAGGCACTTTTTTTCTTTCCTTATAAAAGGAATCCACTTCCTGCGCTACTAGTTCAGAATGTTCTCTCCCTCTCTGCCTCATCGCGCATCGATGGTCAGGACCAGACGAGATTAGGAGTAATCACAACAGGCCCAGGATAAATTAATTACACTCTGCATAATTCCTTCTGGCAAAGCCAAGTCTAAATTCTGTGAAAGTTTCTAATTTCTAAGTTTCTCTAGCATCAATATTCCAATTAGTGAATGCAGCAAGAAACAAATTGTTTCACCACTCTGGGTGGGTTTGGTTTTGTTTTCTCCTTTTTTTATTTGTTTGGTTGGCTGGTTGTGTTTTTATTTGTATTATTGCTTTCTTTCTTTCTTCTTAAACACTCTTTGAAGCCCACTTCACAGTCTGGATTCCATGTCCAAACGCATAATAAAGATTTAAAAATTACTCTGGTGACCTAGTCTTTTAGGGGTAGGGTAGTTGAAAGGAGTCTTAGGTCATGAAATGGAAATCCAGGGATTTCCAAGTCTGGAGAACAGGGCTGTGTCTGCTCCCAAGGTTTACAGAACCAGAAAAGAAAGGATGTGGAGACCAGAAAGGAAAGGGGGAAGAAGGGAAGTGGGTGGGAGGGAAAGAGCTAAGATACCAGAGAGCTCTGCTGAGCAAGGGGAAAGTCAGATCAGCACCATGCTCAATTATTTTATGCAATAAAACTGAAGTTTCCTCTTACAGTGCAATAATCTTTTTATCAGTGCAATAATATTTTTATCATGTTTCTGAAGATATGATTAAACAAACGTCCCAGATCCTGAAAAAAACAAATTCACTTTTTTTCCAAACTGGGCATTTTGCAGTGTTTAAAACTGCTAAACTTAGTTTTATCGATTGGATCATAATTTCATATTTTGGGAATCGTCTGTATTTATGTCTTGTTTTTTGTTGCTGATGATATTGTTTTGATTTATTTGGGATTTGTTTTGTTTTGGTTTTTTGTTTTTTAAAGACAGGATTTCTCTGTAGTTTTGGAGCCTGTCCTGGAACTGGTTCTGGAGACCAGGCTGGCCTTGAACTTATAGAGATCACCTGTCTCTGCCTTCCGAGTGCTGGGATTAAAGGCATGTGCCACCACCGCCTGGCAATTTGTTTGTTTTTAACTGATCTTTAAGATGGTGATTCTCTGGCTACCTCTGGCGAAGCAGCCAATTTATTTGTACTCCAGTCTGTTGACAGTTCTACTTTGTAAGACAAAACAAAAATAAATTACTAGATAAATGAGAAGGAAAAATATGTAAGGGCAAGCTCCAATCCAAGGAAAAATGGGTGATATGTGAGATCAGTAAGAAAGCTTCGAAGCCGGGCGTTGGTGGCACACGCCTTTAATCCCAGCACTCGGGAGGCAGGGGCAGGTGGATCTCTGTGAGTTCGAGGCCAGCCTGGTCTCCAGAGCAAGTGCTAGAATAGGCTCCAAAGCTACACAGAGAAACCCTGTCTCGAAAAACCAAAAAAAAAAAAAAAAAAAAGAAAGAAAGAAAGAAAGAAAGAAAGAAAGAAAGAAAGTCACTGTGAAGTCCCAGGGTACAAGCAACCTGCTGCACTGTACCACAGCTCACTGTTACAGTCCTCCATTCCTCTGGTAACATCATGCTTTCACAAAACTGGCCTATAGCCAGCCAGCCCTGGCTATCCAAGGGGGCTGTGCCAGGTTCCACAGTGTCCAAGTCCTTTATGCACAGTGTGCAGCGTTTGCACACAACCTAAGTGCACACTCCCATGTACTCTAATCCATCTCTACAATATTTGTAATGCATTATGAGTGATATGTGAATAGAATTCTGTTCTATTTATGGAATAGTTGGGCGGGGGGAGTCTGTAATCAGTAGTACATGAACAATGCAATATATTTTCCCACCTGCAGGTGGTTGGGCCCTGCAGATATGTAGCCTGTAGAAGCAGAGGACCAACTTCTGTGAGAAGTTGGCCTTGGATATCTCAAGAACATGGCCTCCCTATTCTTACTGCAGAACCCAGGGGTTCTAATTCCCTGACAGATCCATGTATACCATTCTAAAAAAAAAAAAAATGTAGAATTTGGAAATGAAATCAAAGTATGTTTTCTTTCTTTCAGTTTCACAAATACTTATAAGTGCACTTTGTGAAAAGGCTTCCAGAACCCTGAAATCATCCCAAGAACTCACATCTTACCCACCTCCCTGCCGCATTGATCTGTGAGTGGGTAATGAATGAGTGAATGACAGTGTGTTCTTCATCAAGCTGATCCCCTGTCTTCTGAAGTCAGAGTGGCTTGAGCCCTCAGATGATTCTCTTCCATCTTCTACTTACATCTGTTTCTAAACAACAACAACAACAAAAGTTTAATCCCTCTACATTCTTGTCTAGACCTTTCTAGGTCTGTTGATATCCCAAACATTTTTTTTCAAATATTGTTTTTGTTTTAACAGGGGATTCTAGCTGAACAGAGAGCTTGAAATGAGGATTGAGACACGTGCATGCGTGTGTGTGTGTGTGTGTGTGTGTGTGTGTGTGTGTGTGTGTGTGTGCGCGTGCATGCGTGTGTGTGTGTGTGTGTGTGTGTGTGTTGTGTGCGTGCGTGCGTGCGTGCGTGCGTGCGTGTGTGTGTGTGTGTGTGTGTGTGTGTGTGTGTGTGTGTGTAGACTTCCCCTGATTTGAGCAGGGACACTTTTGTGGAAGAGAGCCAACCAGCACGTACCCCAGGGTACAAAGAGGAATGTGCTAAGAGATGGAATGATTGAAACTGTGGAAATGTTTAAAGCCCTTTGGATTTTTCTCTTCTCTAAACTCGTCAATCCTGGATGCTTTAACTAATGTTTTCTTCCTCTGACATTTGGACCCACTAGACTTTTTAAAAGTCACAAATTGTCCCTAATAACTGCACAAATTATGTAGCCCGTTGACTGAGTGTTTCTTAGCACTTTGTCTTCTGCATGCTACGAAGCAATCATTTTCATTAACCATTCCTCATAACCAAACAAGGTGGCAGTTTAGCATAATAATAAAGCAATTTCCTGTTCTGTTGACAGGGAAGTGACACTTTATGGCTAAAGTCACAGAGCAGAGAAGGGTTGAGGCCTGGTAAGAAAGCAAACCCAAGGACTATGGCCTGGTGACTGCTCTGAACCCACCCAACCTGTCCCATGCTGCAACAGCTGATCAAGGCTCAGTGTCACAGCAAGGCCAGCAGAGCTTCAGGCAGAGTGTCCTCTCCCAGGGACCAGGGAGTTCTGCTGGAAGAGTCCCAGACCATTGCAGAGTGAAATCAAGGTAGAAGCATCTTACTGGGGGAGGGGAGAAAAGGAAAAAAAGGAGCAAGGGACGGAGAAGGGAGGGGTTGGTGGCAATTCAGAAGGAAGCAGGAATCTGTGGAAGCCAGTGTGCTTCCTGTGCCAGGCACAGCTCCACCTCATGTCACATGAGTTATGCTAGCAAGACTGCCAGTAGGCCCTCACCAACACAAGGCTGACAGCACCATGGCTGCCTCATAGCGAGGTTGAGTAATACCTGCCAGTGCAGACTCATCCACCAAGTGCCAAGCCCAGACTTGATCAGCTTATCATCTCATTCCTCCCCATCTTTAATCAATCGCTGGGTCACCCGTCACCCTGTCCCCACTGAAGACAGGCAGGAATGGCATGGTCATCTAAGAGGACAGCCAGCAGAGGTGGGAATCCCTCCTCAGCAGCTGGCACTCCCTGTACTTCCCACCCCTCACCCCAGCTGGCTCTCCTCTTCCATCTTCTCTTCTTCCTTCTACTTCTCCCCCTCCAGGGTCATCCATAGACTTCAGGCTCTGGCAGATCCAGCAGTGTCCACACCAGCATGACCAGTGACCACAATGGCCCACAGCTTCTGCTGAGGGCTGTGAGGCAGAAGAGGGAGGATCCTCGAAATCCCAGCCGTAGTCCCCAAGTAACATGTGTGAGCCCTTGGGGACTTGGCTGTTTGGCTCCCTTCCCCAGGGGCCATGCCTTTCTCCTTTAACTTCTCCAGTCACTAAAGCTACAAGACAGGGAAGACAGAAAGGAAAGGAAGGCAAGCTTTGCTCCATGTTCACAGCACACCTGAGAGGGAGCTGGGTGGGACCAGTGATCAGACGCAACACTGGTGACTTCATGAGCACCTCCTATGGTTCTTGTTCCTAGCTTCCACAGGTGACAGCTTGGCTGTACTGGCTGGAGAAGAGCTCCATGGTCACAGGCAGGTCGATGCAGACAATCCCAGGTTATCCCCGGCTGCTGTTACTCTTCCCGGACATCTCTTCCTTCCTATTTCTCCCCTCTAGTGCTTTCCACATCCCTCCTCTGGACAATATCACCTTGCTTCTGCCCCTGAGAAGGGTCTTGGCATTTTTTAATTCTCTGATGTCCTGGTATGGAAGGCTGACTCACAGGTAATGCCCTACTGCTTCTGACAGCTCTTGTCTAGTTCTGAAGAACACACTACGGCCAACCAAAGCTCTAAGCAACTCTTGCTTCCTCCTGCATGTAAGAGCTACAGTTGTGTTCCCTATGACAAGGGCAGATGTACAGCTGGCCAAATTGAAAGATGCTGAACACATCATCAGCAAGGGAAATATCTTTTCTTTTGACCTTATTCTCCAAGGATCTCTTAGATCCCCTGGAACTAGAGTTATAGGCAGGTGTGAACTGCCACCCAATGGAAGTGCTGGGCCCTGAACTCAGGTCCTCTGGAAGGGGCAGCAAGTTCTCTCAGCTGCTGAGCCATCTCTCCTGACGGCTTGTTCAACTCTTGAGAAGTATCCCCAAACTCACCTTTTTTCCGTATTTTTCAATTCATTTCATGGCAGTTAACCTCAAAGAGAGAAAATATTTTCCAAGTTCTTTTATAAGCATGCTCCTTTCCATAATTTAATTTTAGATTTTATGTCACAACACCAGTGCAATCCTTACAGAATACGCACACATTGTCAAAACTCTACGTGCCCACTTGCACATTTTCATGTGACTTTGATATCTGAGCCACCCCCCTGAATGCAGGTCACACACGCAAGGTCTCATCAGACCTTGTAAACAAGAGACTAAAATACCCAGGCTGGCCTAGGACCACACGCCCACCATGCATCCTCTTTGCTCCCACCTTCAGGCCCCACACACTTTCTCTCTGCTCCCCCTTTAATCCTCAGTGCTAAATTCTCTGCCATACTGTGTCATTCTGAAGAAGCTGCAGTGGTGAACACAGGAAAGAAGAAGTTAAACTGTGTGTCGAACAGGGCTCTCCAGGAGCAACCGCTAGTACAGTTGTGTCAGCTTGCTTAGACAGCCCACGGGGTTATATTGGGCCTGTGGGACTGATGTCCACAGGCTGCCAGTTCCATCCAGAAGCCATGCTCTAGGGTGAAGGTAGATTGTCGTCCTTTCTGGGCCCTCAGAGATGGGGCTACCTGCTTCACTGAAAACCAGATGGTTTCCATGCTCATGGCATCTAAGTGTATAGCAGCCTGGTGCTTATTGAGGCCACACGTCTGGAGCCTGGTTGCCTGGTTACACTGAGTACTAACCGTTCTATCCACGTACCATTCAACTCAGGCAGCAGAGCCTATACAGGTTGGCCTGTGGCACCAGGGGAGTAAAGTTAGACGATATGTACATCTAGCACCTGGCCTCTGAATCGCCAACATTCCACACAGAGGGTGTGGGAGCATGCACGTACACCATTCTGAGCGTCCCAGTGACCACACAAAATCCTGGGCAGCAGAGAACGGACATGTAAACAACTGAACTAGAAAAACTAGAAATTTATGAGGTTCGTGAGGACCAGAAGCGGGTCACAAAACACCAGTTTGGGCATTCTACAGTGTCCATTGGCTAAAACAAAACCTACTAAGAGGCCCAATGTTAAATGGATGTGATGACTCATACCTGTAATGCCAGCAGCACTCAGGAGGCAGAGGCAGGAGTTTTGCTATGAGTTTGTGCTCAGCCTGGGACATGGGTGTGAGGTGCTGTTTCAGAGAGAGGTGTGGGAGGGGCTTGAAGAAGAAAGGGGGCATCAAAATTAATGAAGGAAGGCAAGGCTCTCCCTAGAAAGTTAAAGCGACTCTGTTGAAAATAAGGAATGTTATCTCAACAGGTATCTGAGTCAGCAGCTTGTCTAACAACGTGTGACGTCCTTTAAAGTATATTCTGGTGTGCGGTTCACCATCATTTTCTACACACTAATTTCAGGGCCCACAGGGGTTACTAAATAAGCAAGAGTCCAAGGGACTTGAAGGTTTCTGTCAAGGAGAGATGGATGTTACTGCAGCTGGCTAAAGATCTCCTGGCAGTGGTGAGAGATGAGTTGGAGACCAAGAGCCTCTGTTGCTCTTGCAGAGGACCCAAGTTTGGTTCCCAGCTCACACCCACACTTGTACATCAGGTCACCTGTAACTCCAACTCTTCTGGCCTCTGTGAGCACCTGCACACATGCACGGACACAAATAAAATATAAAAATAATGTCCCCTGGTCAATGGCTTGAGGGCACCAAGAGTTACTGCATCAGAGCAAAGGGACCTCTAGGCTGAGAAGCCTGGGAGTGAGTCCCTTCTGAGAAACAGGTTTCACAGCCCCTGGCTGCTCAGCAGCCCCTGTCCTAACTGACACCTGAGAGGCTGAGGGGCAGTTCTTACTGCCTTCTCTCAGGATAGTTGTTTCAAGTTTCCTAATGACCTGGCTCCTGATCTCCATTCTAGAGAGCAAGGCCCAGTAGCCACCACCCACACCCCACACTGTAACAAACATTGATCTTTCAAGGCCCACACAAATGCTAGAGTTCTATAGTGGAAGCCACCAGCCTGCCTTCTCCAGCTAGGAAAACAGATAGATCGGAGCACTGTTCTAAGCCTCTTAGCCTCTTGCAGTGTCTGTCTGCCAGAAAGAGGCATTTTATTTTTTGTGTGTTTCCTTCCCTTCTTATTTTTAAACAGCCAGGAACTTAGGGAAACTCAAAGGGTAATGGTCTTAACAATTTACATAATGCAAGGGTTGAGGAGGAGGACCAAAAGCCATCCTTTCAAGTCTGTGACACAGTTTAAAATAGTGAACCTTGGCTGGCACAAAGCCACAGTACTCCCAGCACAATTAGAATGCACTTAAGACAGCTCAGCCAATCAGAGGCCTTGATTGGCTGAGCATCCCTAACCTGTAATCTCCCCCCCCCCAACCAGGCCACACCAACTAAGGCTGGTTGAACTGTTCCATCAGTGGTTGTCAGGCGGCAACTAATGCTCACCCACCCACCCCTACCCCTACCCGCATCCCTACCCCTACCCCCATGCCTATCCCCATCAGTGTCCACCTTCAATAAAGCTAATTGAACTGCCTCTCGAGTGACCTTGAAGTCCTGCCCCATGCACTCATTTTCCAGCTAAAGGATAAATTGTGCTTGCCTCTAGAAACTGTGGTGGAGCCTGAGTGGCATTGCACAGGTAGTGTCTTGAGAATGTGGCAGAGGCCTTGCTATAGATCAACAAATGAGAATACAGTGCCATTGCCCTAGCATTCTTTACCATAGAAATTCCAGTGCCATCTATGTGAAGCTACTGTTTACAAGCACAGGTCATCATGGGATGTCAATGCCATGGACACTAGGCACAACTTCAAGGTATGCTGCTTCAGGAAGAATAGAGGACAGTGTTATCTGCTATGTATCTGCCTGAAGGAGGCCGTGTGTGTGTGTGTGTGTGTGTGTGTGTGTGTGTGTGTGTGTGTGTGTGTGTACATGAGTGCTTATGCATGTATGAGAGAGGGGGGACGACAGGAAGACTGTACCAACCATAGTTCCTGTAGGAACACAGGGCTACTATGGTCTATATGGCTGAGGGAAGACAGGCCAGAGCAGAGAGGCAGGAAGGTGACAACTGGGGGTTCCACCAGGCTTGGGTTTTAGTGAAAAAGTACTAGCTGGGGGAGCTGGCCCACAGTGGAGACCCAACTGATTATATACAGTGCTTAGGAGGAAAGGAAGCCTGGCCTCTTCCAGTGGATAGCAGGAGACTGAGGGTTTGGAGGACAGCCTCCAAAGGTCAGGTCCTCTGCAAGGCCAAGCAAAACTCAGACAAAGCAGGACCCAAGGGCATCACCTTGGATAGGCAGAGCTCACAAGGGACTTGGAGTTGGATCCTGGCTAGAGAAAACCTGTCCCAACATACATATATGATGCTGAAGCCTGATCTACATAGTGAGGTCCAGGACAACCAGAGCTACACAGTGAGACCCTGTCTCAGAAAAAAAGAAAGAAAAACAAAAACAAACAAAAAACTGGGTGTGGTGGCACATGCCTTAAATCTCAGCACTTGGGAGGCAGAGGTAGGTGGATCTCTCTGAGTATGAGGCCACCCTGGTCTGCATAGTGAGTTGTAGGACAGTGAGGGCTACATAGTGAGACTCTGTGTAAAACAAAACAAAACAAGAAAATATATATGCTGTTGCTGCATACATTCACACAGCACACACTGAAAACAGGTGCACATACCATGCACACACAGGCAGGTGCATACACAATCACACACTGAGAACATATGCACATGTGTATACACACACAGGCGGGCGCATACACACATAGACATACACTCACATGCACACACACAGATGCAGAGTCATGTCTCTCTTCTGCACAAAGATGACATCATGTAACCTTTCCATCCTCTCATGAAAGAAAGACACTGTGCCACACCAGCTCCAGAGCCCTCCATTGTGCCTTTGGAGTCTGGATACACACTTCAGTTCACAGCTGGTTAAGTGTTAAAAGGTTTGTCCCCCCTCCCAAGATAGACATACATGGTCCCCTGGAGAAGGGGAAAGGATCACGATCCCCTGAGCAAATGGGGAGCACAGGAAGAGGGGGGAAGCTAGGAGAATGAGAAGGGGAGAAGAGGAGGGATGCAGAGGACATGAGGGAGCAGAAAGGTTGAGTCGGGGGAAGAATAGAAGAAAACAAGAATGGAGATACTATAATAGAGGGAGACATTTTTGGTTTACAGAGAAATCAGGCACTAGGGAAATATCTGGAGATCTACAAAGATGACACCAGCTAACAATGTAAGAAACAGAGGAGAAGCTACCTTAAATGCCCTCCCCTGATAATAAGATTGATGACTGACTTATATGCCACCAGATAGCCCTCATCCAGCAGCTGGTGGAAGTAGAAGCCGACACCCTCAACTTCCCACTGAACTGAACTGGAATCCAGTCGCAGAGAAGGATGAGTGAAGAGCAAAGGGGTCCAGACCAGGCAGGTGAAACCCATAGAAACAGCTGACCTGAACATCGGGGAACTCTTGCTCCCCAGACTGATAGCTGGGATACCAGCATGGGACTGATTCAGACCCCATGAATGTGGGTTTCAGTGAGGAGACCTCAGAAATCGACAGGAACTCCTGTAGTAGTTCAGTACTTATCCCTAGCATAGGTGTGGACTTTGGGAGCCCATTCCACATAGAGGAATACTCCCTGAGCCAAGACACACGGGGGTGGGCCTAGGCCCTATCCCAAAGGATACGATAGACTCTGATGACACCCTATGGAAGGCCTCACCATCCAGGGGGAGCAGAAAGGATATGTGATAGGTAGGGTTTTAGTTGGGGGGGGTGGTAGGGGAGGAGGGGGGGAGAGGGAACTGGGATTGTCATGTAAAACAATCTTGTTTCTAATTCAAATAAAAAAATCTGAAAAAAAAGGTTTGCCCCAGACAGCCTCATGATGTTCATGCTCGATGCATAACACACTATAATAGGATAGCACACAGCACTTAGCCGCCAGAGATCAGAAGCGTTTTCCCTTTGCATTGACGTGTGATTTCAGGTGCCATGCTGCTGTATGCTAATGTCTATATATTGCAAAAATACAGCATAAACTGAGAGTAGACACCTCTGAACACAGAGCCCCAGCAAGCAGCTCTTCATTCGCATCAACCGTATACAGTGAGCACTCTCCTGAGAAGCCTGATGCTCTGGTTACCGCTCCAGAGAGCAGCTGCTGTGATGTCAGAGGGGAAAGGGAAATGGCTGGTCATGATCCAACACATCTACAAAGCTGGCATCTGAACACTCACTGGGTTGTGCACCTGGGACGGGTCGGGAGTCACTGGTTACAAGTGAGTCCAGAGGTCAAGTTAGTTTTACCAACTCTCACTTCCAATCCCCACCACAGACATCTCAACAGACTACATATAATGGCTGACATCAACTCAGTAAGACACAAGCAGGGGGAGTGCCTAAGAATTAAAAATGACGGTTTTATGTGTGTCTATGTGGAGGATGGGTGTGTGTGTGCACATGCGCGTCAGTAGAGGTAAGAGCACAGTGTATAGAACTCTTGTCTCTCCTTCCACTATGTGTGTTCCAAGGGATGGAACTCAGGCAGCAGGCTGGTAGCAGACATCTTTACAAACAGACTTACCTCAACAGCTCTGGGGTGGGGGGCTTTTAGTGTTAATGTTTTACAGCTGAACCTAAACCGACCCCATGCGTGGGCTCACGTCTCAAGCTTTTGCTCTTCTTGGTGACTGGTGCTGCTTTGAGAGGCTGTGGAACTCACTGGGAGGCAGGGCCTAGCTGGTTGAAGAAAGTCATGAGGGGCAGGCCTTTGTAGGTTGTAACCTGGTCACAGACTCCAGAGCCTTCTCTGCTTCCTTTGAGAAGCTGCTGCTGCACGTGTATCCCCTCCGCTACAACCCCCACACGCCTTCTCTGTAGCTACAATCCCCCGAAACCGAGCCAAATAAAACATAAATCTCTCCCTTTGGTTGTTAGGTACTTTTGTCACAGGGACTCAGTGAAATGGCACAGAGTTGAAAGGAATGGATACAAAGTTCTGAAACTTCCATGGGGAGCTGGGATGTGTGGGGTGGTTACTAGGTTTTGACAGAAAAAGAGGAGTTACTGATAAATTGACGAAAGACACTGGCCTGTTCTCTCTCACATATGGATCTGCACCAGGAAGTTGGAGCCTTCTTGCTTGGTTCACAGTCCCATTCTCACAGGAGCAGTTCTGTCAGCCCGACAGGCTACAAACGGGGTTGTTGGCAGCTGCAGTGGCAGGTGTCCAACAGCCAGGTCAGGACTGAAAGATCCTTCATCAGCAAGGCTCCTTCACAGTCAACATCTGCACTGGATCACCAGACCCAAAAATAGCTAGAAGCTTCCTAGAGCCACTTCCTGAAGGGACCCTGGTTCCCGATTCCCACCCAGCCTGATGGTGTCATCTACCTTGGATTCTCCAATAGGTAAATACCAGCCCTGAGAGTGGCAAGGGCTACTTCCTTGATGGCATGGCTGCTTCTAACACAGATGTGCTCCTACGGACCTACATGTGAGGCTCCAGGTGTCTCCTGATACCTGGAGATACCGAAGTTGCTTGTGTCTTATGGATTCCTATAAACATGAGAGGCCATGAGGCAGAACTTGCTCTCCATAGTGTAAGCTAGGATCCAGTCAAGATATCCCTGAGTTGCAGTCGGGCCTACACTCTGCAAATCTCAGTGGGAAATTGCTCAGCAACTCTCAGTGGCAAGATAGCAGTGAAGCCGTGTTTTCCTTTCATCTCCTTTAGCTGCCTTATTGCTCTAGCTAGAACTTCAAGCAATGTATTGAGTAATATGGACAGAGAGTAGACAGCCTTGTCTTGTTCCTGATTTTAGTGGCATTGCTTTGAGTTTCTCTCCATTTTATTTAATGTTGTCTATAGGCTTGCTGTAAATTGCCTTTATTATGTTTAGGTATGTCCCTTATATCCTCATTCTCTCCACGACTTCTATCATGAAGGGGTGTTGGATTTTGTCAAAGTCCTTTTCTACATCTAATGAGATGATTAACATACCTTAAAATTTCACATTTGGCTAACTCAGTGTTGAGCAAGATGCCGGGAGTCCACATTTCTGTTGACAGAGAAATTTACCACATTGGAAGAAATCTTTGCTTTTCTGGGAGCTTCAAGAAGGGCATGGTGTTCTTTCCCTCCTTCCATCTATAAGGCAGGTAAATGGCTGAAGTTCTCTGGTATTGCACCAACATGCATGAATAGATGAATCACTGGTTGGCTTGCTGGCGTTTGTGTGGGAACTGTGTACTTATGCAAACGTGTGATGTTGACATACATTGCTCATGAAGCCCTCTGCTATCATAGCATGGAAATACGTGGCTGAGCCTGTCCACATGTGTAAAGTCCAGCTCACAAGCACACATATAGCTGTCCCTTCCATCTTTTGGTGACCAGATGCATCTGACCAGTTTCTGTTCACACTGAACAAGTGGAGACAGAATGGGAAGGAAAGAAAAGGGTATCACAGCCAGGCATTGGTGGCACTTGCCTTTAATCCCAGCACTCGGGAGGCAGAGGCAAACAGATCACTGTGAGTTCGAGGCCAGCCTGGTCTACAGAGTGAGTGCAAGGACAGCCTTCAAAGCTACACAGAGAAACCCTGTCTCGAAAAACCAAAAAATAAATAATAATAATAATAATAATGATGATGATAAAGAAAAGAAAAGAGTGAGGCAGAGGCAGCAAGGCAAGAATAAAGGGCAGGTAGTGTGTGAGCACCCATGAGGCAGAGGAGGTATCCAATGAAGTTGGTCCCTGAAGGCAAAGGCACAGAGGGAAGGAACCACCCTGCCTCTGTTGTCCTCCTCTGCCTTCTCCAGCACCAAAACTGTACACTCTATATCAGGTGAATTCACACGCATTTCAGAAATTTCCCGTGTCATAAATGCTTTGTGTGTTTCTTCCACAGCCCCTGCAGGCAAGGTGACACAGCAGATGCCCCAGAAGTACCCACTGAGAAGGGTTCCAGCCCTTGCCCAGTTCCCTCTGTGGGGAGCCTGGATGGCACAGGCCTTTCTCTTGCCTCAGCTTCCTTATCTCATCCATGCAGAATCGCCAGGTCCTCCATGCTCCACACTAATCTTGTCTTAAGCTGGTCTGTGCTGGGATCTGTCTGCCCTGTGCCAGGGACCTGGCTGCCATCTGTATGGAATTGTTGGCCTCTTGATTGCGATGACGGAACGTCCAGGCTGAGCCCCACATCTCTATCAGTTACTAAAGAGGCTTTGCTCACCCTAATAAGCTTGGCAGGATAGAGAGTGCTTCCTGTTGGATCTGTCAGTTCCACACAGCAGCAGTTCTGTCTTCCTCTGAGTCCCGATCTCTGGTCAAAGTTGATGTGTGATGATAATAATCATAATATCCCTATAATGTCAGTAACAGAAGGTAGCATTTGTATAGCAACTCTTTCTACAACTCCAGTCTTTATTGGAGAGACGAGTTTTACAGATGGAGAAACTAAGCCCTGATTGGCTGGGAATTGTGAGGTGCTAAGCAGAGGTCTCTACCCACTGCACTGCCTCACTTTTATGCCTCCCATGCTGCTTGCAGTGGCCACGGCCTCAAGCCCAGGTGCTCCAACAAGTGCCATTACTCTGATGGAAAAAGGCAGGAGCCTGAAGAAGGCCACCACACAGTCCTCATTGGGACAGCTGGTGCTGCTGGAAACATGGGTTCTGGGGATTGGATTCAGGTCCTCAGGCTTGTGTCTTTGGGCAGCAAGCTATTTTTTTTTTTTTTATCCATAGAACCATCTCACCAGCACATACCAGAATTCTTGCTTCTCAGCTGATGAGGGACTCTTTTCCCTTCCTATGTTCCCCATAATTCTCCTCTCTCTCTCTCTCTCTCTCTCTCTCTCTCTCTCTCTCTCTCTCTCTCTCTCTCTCCTTCTTCAAAGAGGGGGACAGAACAGGCAGAAGTCAGGGAGGCATGACTTCTGATGGAATGACCCTACAGATACTCCCTGAATAAGAGAAGGCAATTGAACCAAACGTCACTGAGCTTCCCCTGGGGGACGACAGAGTGGAGAGGCATTGCTATCTACCATAGACCACGGACATACCCTGGGATGGACAGCATAAGCATTGCATACTACATTCCTGGAGGAACCTGAGCAGCACCCCAAACTCCACGATGGGGCTACAGTTTGAAAAGCTCTAGGCCAGAGCTTTTCCTCTATGTTTTGCCATGTGCACAAGGTGTTTCCAAGTTCCGTGTCCATAACTTTTTTCTCTCTTGAGTGGGTTAAGCAGCTAAGGGAGGCAGGGTTTATATTGCCTCGTGGTTCAAGGGATACAGGTTGTCAAGGAAGGGGAAGGGACAGTGCAAAAAGCTCCATGCAGCTAGGATGCCTCACCTCACCTCTAGATGGAGCAGGAACTAGAGAATAAACAGGAAGTAGGTCTGGCTATAAAATCTCAAGGCCCACCCCAAGTAACCACTTCCTTCAGCCAAGCTTCATTACAAGACTCTGGAGCCTGCTAAAACAGACAATCAGCTAGGGACCAAGTGTCCAAACATGGAACCTGCCTGGACATTCTCTCTTCAAAACAGTACCATCGTCTTCCTTCTTATTGCAGTTGCCCTCACCAGCAGTTTAACCGATTTGTCTTTTTAAAGAACTGGCTCTTGGATTCATTGATTTTTTTTCTCTGTTGTTTTTCTGCTCTCAACTTAACTTGGCCCCTTATCTTTATTATTTTCTCTCTCATCTACTTGGGCTTGATGTATGCTTTGTTCAACTTCCAGATACAAAATATCAGATTTCCGATTTGGAAGTTCTATTGTTTTCCAACAAAATATTTCACGCTATAGATTTCTATGTTTATGTTTTGAATGAATCTCCTCTCCTCTTTGGTTAAACGTTTCCCACAGATTTTAATATAATAAACTTTCATTTTAGTTCAGTTCACAATATTTCCACTTAAGTCTTGTCTTGTAAATTTTTTTATAAAAGATTTGCTTTTGTTTTTATAGTATATGTGCATGTGTTTATCTATGTGTGGGTGTGCACTTCAGTGAAGGGGCCTCTGGAGGCCAGAAGAGGGCGTCAGGTCTCCTGGAGTTAAAGTTACAGATGGTTGTGAGCCACTTGATATAGGTGCTAGGAACTGAACTTGGGTCCTCTGCAAGAGTGAAAAGCACTGTTAGCCTCTGAGCCATCTCTCCAATAACCCCCTCTCCACTCTTTTTTTTAATTTTTTTTTTTATTTTTCAAGACAGGGTTTCTCTGGGTAGCTTTGTAGACCAGGCTGGCCTTGAACTCACAGAGATCCACCTGCCTCTGCCTCCTGAGTGCTGGGATTAAAGGCATGTGCCCCCACCTCCTGGGGACCCCCCATTTTTTAATTACAGGTATCTTATTCAACTTTCAAGTATCTATAGATTGTTTCAGTGTTACTTTGTTGTTATCTACTATTTTATTATGTACAGAGAACATGCTTTGAATAACTCATATTTAAAAAAATAAGTTGAAGCTTTGTTCTAGGCCATAGAATGTGTTTTATCTTAGTGGATATTCCACATTTACTCGAAAAAGATATGTCCTGCTGGCTGGGGGTGGGGCTGTATGTGTCAATCAAATCTGCCTGTCCAATTGCATCCCTTAGGTCATCTCTGTCCTTGCTGTCTGTGCTGTCAACTGAACACAAGATAGAGTCATCTGAGAGAAAGGAACCTCAATCGAGAAAATGCCCCCATAATATTGGGCCGTGAACAACCCTATAGGGCATTTTATTAATTAGTGATTGATGGAAGAGGACCCAGTCCATTGTGGGTGGTGCCACCCCTGGGTTGGTCATCCTAGGTTCTATAAGAAAACAGGCTGAGCAAGCCATGGGGAGCAAGGCAGTAAGCAGCACTCCTCCATGGCCTCTGCATCAGCTTATGCCTCCAGTTTCCTGTCCTACTTGAGTTCCTGTCCTGACTTCCTTTGATGATGAACAGTGATACAGAAGTGTAAGTCAAATGAACCTTTCCCTCCCCAAGTTGCTTTAGATTATGGTGTTTCACCACTGCAACAGGGACTCTAAGACACTGTCTGTTAACCTACTCTGTCCACTATGGGAGGGGTGTGCAGAAAAATCCCTATATGGCATGGGTTTGATTATTGGTCTCTTTCAGGTGTGTGTTTTGCTTTATAAATTCTGGAGTTCTTCTTTTAGATCCATGTATATTTTATTGTGACCCCTGGATGGCCAATGATGATTCTCCATCCCTGGTAATCACTCTTGCTCTGAAATCTACTTCATTTGATACCACACAAGCAATCAGCCTTCATTTCCTATCACGTTTGAATCTTTTTTTAATATTGTGTATATTTATGGGTGTATGGGGATGCACACATGCCATGGTCTATGTGTAGAGATCAGAGGACATCCTGTGAGAAGTGGTTCTTCCCTTCACCATGTGGGTTGTGGAGATTGAACTCAGGCTTGGCAGAAGATGCCTTTATAGGTTAAGCCATCTCTCTGGCCCTATATTGGCATATAATCTGTTCTGATCCTTTTGCTTTTGGCTTGATTTTTCACCTTTAAGTGGGTTTCTTGTTGACAGCATATAGTTGAGTCCCTGTGGCTACTGGTGAGTTTGGACTGTTTACATTCAATGCACCATTGATATGTTTGTATATTATACTACTAGCACGGGTTTGATTTTTTGCTTCTCTCTGCTCTCTTGATACATTTTTTTAAATTACTTGAAATTTTCTGTATCCTACCTTAATCTACTGCCTTTGTCACTATGCCTCCTTCTGTGTTTTATTTTCTTTGCCTTTAGTAATTGAAACCCTGCTCTCCTGGGTCTCCATCCTGCAGATTTCAGATTTGAATTATCTTACTGATTCTCAGACTAGGCTGTTCCATTCCCCACCCTCCTGCCTTCCTGAACACCCTGGATATTACAGGGTTTTGTTGGTCTTCATAATTACGTGTAGTAATTCCTTAAAATGAAAATTCTCAGTAAGAACATGGGCTTCTCTTTCAGAGGGCTCAGGTTCAAGTCCTCACACTTACTTGGCAGCTCACAACCAGGGAATCTAAAGCCATCTTCTATCTTCCATGGGCACTGGACGAGTGTTACATAGACACACATGTAGGTAAAACACACATACTATGCGCATCTATTGGGTCTGTTCCTAGGTGATACTGGGTAGATACATATTTTGGTACCTTGCTAGAATCTAATTGTCTACTATAGAAACCTTGTCTTTCATGATCGTGAAGTATAGACATGCATTCATGTGTTAAAACATACATGTGCTAACACACACATACCTTCAACCAGCCCATAATCAAATGCATTATTTCAGTCAGAAACTCAGAGTAAATGGAGATGACTATCTCCAGAGAAGTGGTCAGACAGCACTTTCCACAGGCCTGGGCCCCTCTTTCAGATGCCCCCGTGAAACATGCAGACCTTTCAGGACCTACAGCCCACATTGAGGGATTCTATTAGCAAGGCAAAGAGGAGAAAAGGTTCATCATTTAATAAGCCTCTTCCAGCTTGGCATCAAAACCAGAGACAGTACAAAGCCCCACTTCCTGACCAGCATAGTCCCCCAAATCAGGTTTCCCTAGGGGAGCTCACACACCTGCGCCAATGGCTCAGTGCCTCCTCAGTTGGAGCTCTGTTCCTTTCCCAAGGAATGTGACACAAGGACCCAGTGCCTATAGGAGTTCAAAGCCAATGACATTTGAAGGCCAGGCATCCTAGAGCTGTGACCACCAAGAATAGGGAATTCTCTGTGCAATCCCCACACCAAGGACCAGAAAGCTGTAACTGAGGTCAAGAAAACAGACATGATGGTGGTGCCGCTTTCAAAGTAGTGTGTGACAGGCTGCCTCAAAATGAGCATTTTTGAATTTCTAACAGAAAAATCTCATTTTCGTTATTTATTTTTATGTATTTTGGTGTGTTAACATAGTTATAGTAGTAATTAGCATCTTTTTGTACTTATTGAAAACCGGCACTAAGTCTGTATATTTACAGAAACACGTCGTAGACATAGATAATAGCACAATTCCATGTTTGTGAACTGACAGTTCCCTCTAAACACAGAGTGGAAATCCAGCAATTATCACTACAGCTGTTTGCTAAAGTTGACAATAGATAAATAATGACCAGAAATCAATCTTTTCATTAAACTTCAAGAAACAAAAGATATCTAAAGGAATTTCATTATTTCTTTAAGACGTCCAGGCTGTTCCACAGGAGGCAGCTCTACATACAGTTTCCGCTGCTATGATTCAAAATGGTCTCTTTCCACAGATGTATGTCAAATTAAAAATGATATGTCAGGGTGGGCAGGCTGCAGGTCCCTCTCCTGCCCACAGCTCACTGCCCACTTTTCTCCACTTACTTTTCATGATCAGGGGGCATGTGCACAAACTATTTTGAAGGAAACTAACTTCCTATTGGCTTAGCAAAAGTACTTATTAATGATGATGACCCCTGCTGACATTTGCCTTATACAAATGTTCACTTACATCTGCCAGTTGTCAGTTTGGAATCCAACCTGTTCCCATGGGTGTGGATACATGGGAAAGCAAACTTGTGGGACACAGGTGAGTTTAGACCATCTTCGGTGATACTTGATGGTTTATCTGTGGTGGCGTCAGAACACTTAGGGCCCAGAGGTTATGAGAGAATAAAGCAGGACAGAAACCTTAGCCTTTTATTTTTGAAGCATAAACCTCCATGACCCAGGCAGCATTGTCTTCCTATTTCCATCTGCACCACTAAAACTTCAGGACAACACTGTCAGGACTTGCCACAGACAAAGAGGCCACAAGTCAAATGCCCTAGTCATTACTGTCTTCAAATATGGGGCCATTACAATGTTTCTGATGGGAACCAGCCTTTGTAGTACCTAGAAGAGATGGGGATGCTGAGGAAAACCATGGCTTCCAGTTGCTGTCCAGGCCCTGTGTGGTCCAGACACCCAGCCTTCTACTGGAAAAGCAGAACACAGTATACATTGCCTTACAGAGACCCAGAGGTACTCAGGGTTTGCACAGGCCTCCAGGTCCCCAGGTCAGTATAAGTACAGGGGATAGGCTGTGGGCAGAAATCAGGACAGGATTCTGTATAAACAGCCACTCATGTGAATGGAACCTGGTGTTCTACCCATGACACTGGACAGGAGAAAAGTGAGCAGGTGGAGCAGGGGAGAAATGGGTAATTTTTAATCACAAATTACAGGGTAATGCACCCACGTGTCTGGGCTGTGACTCACTTTCACGCTTACCTGGGCAGTCTCCTGATCTGTGTCATGCCTGTGAACCTGCAGGGCCCAGCACCTGGGTCCAGCTGGCCTCCTCCCGCTCTACACTACTCAGTCAGAGCCTCCTCATTCTCACACTGTTCACACTTCCTTAGCCAGAAGCTTCCTGGGCTCTTGGCCCAGTGACTAGATTCTCACAGACCTCATTGGATTGGGGGAGCCTAAAGCAGAACTGGACACGGCCGTAGTAAAGCAAAAATTCTGGAACACAGGCTGGGGCAGAATCTAATCTTGGGGGACACAGAGTGTTCCACATGTTCCCCAGGAAGAAGTTAATTTTCATTAAAGCTGCTAAACACAGGGCCAGAGAAACCAAGGTTTAAGGCAGATTGTGGCCATAGCTCATCTGCCTCCTGCATGCTACTGGTGCTGGGAAGACTTTGCAGCCCAGATCCTCTTCTCCCAGCAGGAAGAGGCACCATTGGGTCCTCACTCTTCAGCCCCCACGCCTTTGTGTATCTGCCCCCCCCCCCCCCGCCCATCTCTCCTCAGAGTTCACTGTGCTCTTTGCCCTGAATTTCCACCTCCCAAGCTGCCAGCTAAACTGTTCCCAAAGTATGTTCCACAGCAGAAACTGGGACTTAGAGGTCAGCCGAGGCTCTGTGGTCCTCCCCTCCTCTCCTTCCTCCCTCCTCCTCCTCTTCCACCCCCTTTCTCCCGTACTCTTCTCTCTTCCTCCTTCCTTCTCGCTGCTCTTCCCCCTTGCTCCTCCTCTTTCTCTGGCCCCCACCACCCCCCAGAATTGTCAAGGTTCTGACCTTGGGAGGCATTTTTCATTTGAGATAAATGCTTATGCTAGTTGGATCTAAATGAGACCCATTTGGGGAAACTGAGGCTGTGCCCTGGGTCAGGACAGAGTCAGGAATCCTGTGAGCACACTGGGGTGTCTTGGGGCTGCTCTCCAAGACAGCCCAGGCACCAGGGCCTCAGGCACTGGGGAGCACACTGTCTCAGGCACAGAGGTGCACACTGCTTGCCAGGGGCTGATCTCTGCTCTTGGAGTTGTGTTCATGGTGTCTGTAGGACAAATGTTACTAGAAACCTGGTGTCTGGAGCAGAAGATCTCCCATCCCATCTCTGGCAGTTTTGGGGGCTTTAATTTAATTAACTTTAAAAGGCTCAGAGCATATTGGTAAAAGGCACTCCCTGGTTGCAGCCACGGGACTATTAAGAGCCTGCCCAATTATGGGGGAGGGGCGACCCCTCGCACCTGGTAATTAAAATTGCTAATCACCAGCAATTATCCAGCTGAGCCTGGGCAGGGGAGAGACCATTTGACCCTTTACCCACCGAGGGAACAATGTTTGCAGTCCATTGCCAGGCGCTCAGCAAGGCTGTCCCCAGCCCCTGCCTATTAAGTGCCTCTAATAGGAAACCAACAAAAGAGCCGGGACATCTGCAGGACGACCCGGGCCCCAGGTCTGAGAGCACAGGTGCCGGCCATGGGGCTGCCAGAGAGCGGAGAGCAGGGAACTGTGTGTGTAATTAAAAGAGCTGTACTCTGCAAAGCTGGCAGCCCAGGCCCAGCCCGCCAGGGCCGCTGGTAATTAGGTCCCACCATTGGGGAGAGCCAAACCGGGAGGTGCCCTTTGTCATCAAGCCTGGGATGGGGGCCTTTTTTTTTTTTATCTTTTTCTTTTTCTTTTTAATGAATCTTCTCCCTTCTCCAGCATAAATGAGAGATGTCTTTTTAAAAAGAAGTCTGCTGAGAGGGCCTCAAGTGTGCAACCTTCTGTGTGCAGTGAGGTAGGGTGAGTTCTACTCTGATGTCTGGAAGGGGAGGGAAGTGGCAGGGAGGGACACAGAAGGGACAACCATGACCGGTTCCTGGGACGAGTTGTATAACAGTCTGGATTCCCACAGGGCTGCTTTCTGGGTATTCCCAGATTTAACACCCTTGTTAGTCCTGTCATGATGGTTCATACCTGCAATCCCAGCACACCAGGCAATAGAGGCTAAAGGGTCAGCTACCTAGGAAGTTGGAGGCCAACCTGTACTATGAATGAATGCATGCAGGACTGCCATGGACCATTCCTCTGATTCATAGACTTTCCCAAGTATTAGGGATGTTGTGGTCTAAATTTAGAAGCACATCCTGGGTTGTTGACTTCTTTGCATTTAAAACTCAGGACAAGGGACTGAGTGAAGTAGGAAGAAGGACACCCATGCATGTGACCTGCAGAAGGCCAAGGCAGATGGGTGTAGAGGCAGATGGAGTCAGGGTCCTTGGTGCATTATGGAAACCAAAAGGACCTAAGTTTGTTGTTGTTGTTTTTAAGCATGCGTTCTAGGGCTGGAGATGCAGTTCGGTTGATAAGATCCGCTTGCTCAGCATGCATAAAGCCCTGGCTTCCATCCCCAGGGTTCCATCCCCGGGGTTTCATCTCCAGTACCACATAAGCCTGTCTCTCAAGCTGTAGAGGCAGGAGAGTCACAAGTGCAAGGTCATCCTCAGCTACACAGTAAGTTGGAGGCTAGCCTGGGCTACAGGAGAACCTACCTCAAAAATAAACAGGTAAGAGCTGGGCATGCAAAAGAGCCTCTCTCAGGAGCTAGGCATGGTGGCACATGAGTTTAGTCTCAGTACTTGGGAGGCAGAGGCGGGGTGGGGGGGGCATGCAAACTGAGTAGGTGCGACAAAGACAAAGAGAGTCTTAATCGTGTTTTGCTAGGGTGTGTTCCATTTGCCTCTCAGACTGGCTCAACTCACTCACACAATTGGTCATAAGCCAGATGGTTCATTTTCAAAGGTGTTTTTACCCAGCTGAGGTCAGATACAAATGGAGAGAAAACACTAGACCCCTGGTAATGCTTGCTAGTTTAGCTACCCTTCCAAATGATCAAACTCCCCAAAGGACACCCAAACTAGAAATTCAGAGTCTAAAATTACCAAATAGCCAAGCTGGCCTTTAAGGTCATACAGCCAGTGAGTTGTAGAATGGTCATGAAGAACCCACACAGGGTTTTTGTTGAGAAAAACAAACCTAAGCTGCAGGGGCTAAGATAAGGCCTAGATGACATGTGATATTGTTCCCTCAAATGGAGGATGGTATGTCAGAGTTCTTAAATTGTTTTCTGCACTTAATCAGCTTGCTTGCCTTTCAGGCTAATGTCTGGCATTGCAAGGTCATAAAATAAACTGCCCCACTTTGACTACTCTGCCTCTACAGTGTTATCATTATTAAATGACAATGCTCTTATTATAAAGTATGGGTCCTTGTCTTTTAGAAAAAATGTAATTGGTAATCTATATAAAGTCCCCCCAGGCCCACATAAAGAAAGAAAAGCACTTCTGCTACATACCCAGGTATGACTGTATGCTCTCCCCGGCCCTTGGGGGGTGGGTGAGGAGACCAGTTGTGAGTTACCAGCTAAACTAGCCACATTCTCACAAATGAGCTTCAGACACAGACAGTAAAGCTTCTCCTGAGATGATAGCATCAGTCTTCCCCATAAACTGCAACAGGAATTGCTGTCGGTGATGAAATTGGAACTTTCAAGGCCACATACAAAACATGGATCTATTACCCAAAGCTTGACAGATTAATTCCTATGGGATTTCCTAACAAGGCCAGGGTGATGTTAATGGGTGACTTTTAATATTGCATAGCAGAACACATCAATATTTGGAAACCTTGCATAGCCCAGCATGCTGGCAAAGATGCTACTCCATATCTAAGATGGCAACAGTAACATGGTAAGAAACGATCTCAGATACAATGTTAGATTCTGTCTTGGTTAGGCTTTTATTGTTGTGAAGAGACACCATTGCCACAGCAACTCTTATAAAAGAAAACATTTAATTGGAGTTGGCTTATAGTTCAGAGGTTCAGTCCAGTACCGTCATGGTGGGAAAGCATGGTGGCATGCAGGCAGACGTGGTGCTAGAGAAAGAGCTGAGAGTTCTGCATCTTGATCTGCAGGCCGCAGGGTATGAACCGAGACACACTGGCCAGCCTCGAGCATCTGAGGCCTTAAAGCCTCTCCCCTGGTGACATACTTCCTCCAGCAAGGTCACATCTCCTAATAGTGCCACTCCCTCTGTGACTGTAGGGTCATTTTCATTTAAACCACCACAGTTCTGCAGTAACTGTGCTTTCAGAGGCCAGCATTGTGACACTTGAGTGTGGTGAAATGCTTATCTAAATGAAGCAAAATTAATGTGTGTGGTCACATTCTTCAACCAGAAGAAGGCACAGACTCTGGCTCCTACAAAACTCAGAAGCAAAGGAATCTTAACAGGGCTAACAGAGCTTAGGAACTTAAAAGACTCATAAGGCTCCTTCCTGAGATTGTATATGACATAAGAAATTTCGGAGTTCCAGGGAGCTGACTGAAAGTAATGCAAGAGACAGTAGGGATGCAACTTGTATGAGTTACCACATTCCTGCAAGTAATCCCAGTGAACTCAATAGTTCTCTAATCTAGGATCAGCTTCTGGTCTGTCAGTGCTCTAACTGAGCTTAGTGGACATTGATTCACATTTCACCAGGAAAGGTCACACATCAAAGAGACACACTGAAGAACACCCAGGAGCTGTGCAATGGGCCTCAAGACCCACAAGAGCATGGCTGTCCCAGGATGGCTTCCCTGTACAGTATAGCCAGGAACCTTGGCCAGGACCTCACACCTCTGTGGTCCTTTGCATCTTCACTGGAGCAAATCCTTTGCAGGATTGTAATAATTATAGAGCTATCATGTAAGGGAGCTAACACTTTGTTTTGCTTTCCAGGATGTTCAAATGATAGCTATAGATAGTCTATCAGCTGGCCAGATGACTCCTAGCACAAGAGTCTTCTCCATTTACCATACTCTCTCTCTCTCTCTCTCTCTCTCTCTCTCTCTCTCTCTCTCTCTCCTCTCTCCCTCTCTCTCTCTTCCCTCTCTCTCTCACTCTCCTCTCCCTCTCTCTCTCTCCCCCTCTCTCTCCTCTCTCCCTCTCCCTCCCTCCCTCTCTCTCTCTCTCTCTCTCTCTCTCTCTCTCTCTCTCTCTCCTCTCTCTCTGTGTATATGTGTACACATACATGCACATGCCTCAGGAAAATAGAGAAATAACTGTCTGCCTAAGTATTTACACTTGCTAACCACCCTTGCTATCTTCTACTTATGTATGTACTTCCTTACTATCTGTCATTTATAAGTCTACACTTATACAACTATCATCTATTAATCACCTACCATATATATATAAAGAAAGTATCATCTATCTAGAGACTTATCATCTATCTGCCCCTTTCTGTAAAGGTAAACTCTGAGCTGCTGAAAACACAGCCCTAGGGTTGAAAGAAGGGAATTTTCTAGAGTGTTAGCTCTCTTGTACTATGCCATAGTTTTCTTTCTAGGCAGATGTGCATTCATTTTTGTTTTGCACATTTTAATGATAACTTCTCTAGTTTACCATGCAGAAAGAGTGTGAACTTTGTTGCCCTGTGAGTGTCCTTCAAAACCTTCCTTCCTCTGGGCTAGAGAGATGGCTCCATAGTTAAGAGCACTGGCTGCTCTTATTGAGGATCCAGCTCAATTCCCAGCACCCACATGGTGGTTCACAACTGTCTGTAACTCCAGTTCCAGAGGATCCAACACTCACTTCTGACTTCAGCGGGTACTGCATGGTGTGCACATACATGCATGAAGACAAAACTTCATACACATAAAATAAAAAAACTCTTAAAATCATTCCTGTCTCTTCTTTTTCTTCAGATGCAGCTTCTAAGGCATGCACAATCCTTGTATCTAGTGAGCTTCCCCAACGTCCATCCCTTCCCTTCTCTCCTCTCTGCTCTACCAAGAAGTTCAGGACAACCTGAGACCCATCTCAGAACCACAATAGTAAAGCAGGAGGTGAGGCCCACGTGTATCCTGGGTTCTGACACATAGCACACACAGCTGTATCTTCAGAGATGGACTCGAGACACAGAAGGCTCACTGCTCTTATCTGCTGCCTTGTAGAACACCAAGTCCTCAGAGTGAAGATGCCTCAAGTGTGTGCTACGCAAAGTGCTGGGTCCCCAAAGAGAGTCACTATTTCGAGGAAGGGTCTCCAGATAGGTTCAGAGAATGATGACCTCATCTGGTGAGCGTGCAGTGGGCTGGACATGACTGCCTCAGACGGAGACTCTGGCTGCTGCCAACAGCAGGCCTTGTGCCCTCCTCTTCCCATGACCCTGTGAGATGGTGACCCTGTGAGAGCCATGCAATGCCCTGACTTGTCCCCCTACCCTCTGCAGTGATGGCTAAGAGAAAATTCCCTACTATCTACTAACTTTTGAAAAAATTAAAAAAGGAATGATGTTCACAGTCCTTGCCAGTTGCCCATAGCTCCATAACCAACTGGGGCCCTTGACCAACACACTTGTCTCTTCTTGGGGAGGCTTCTCAGGCCATTTGTAAGCCAACAGTATAATTTTTCAGCTCACTGGTTGGCCCTTGCCTTCTGTTGCTCTGAGATCCACAAATACTGCTGTAAGTTGACCATCTAACCTTCAGGATTTCTTTTTAACTGTGATACAACCCACTAACAAAACTTACCATTTACCCGTTTTAGACACCTTGTTCAGGACTGCTGTCACCTAGGGGACCTCTAGATCTTTTCATCTTCCAGAAGTAAAGGTGTCCCCACTGAACAATGAATGCCCTGCCTCCAAGTCTAGTAGCTACAACAGGCTTCAATTTTTTAAATATCAGTTGTTATACATTGTTACAAATAACTCAAAAACCATTCCTTTCTCTTCCTTTTCTTCAGATGCAGACTTCTAAGCTATGAGACAGAACAAGGTGCACACACACCCTTGTGTCTAATGAGCAGATCCTTCCCTTAGCTTCCTCAGAAGCCCATTTATCTGTTGTTGGGGAGCCTTCTCAGCCTAACTGTAAACCAAAAGTATAATTTCCTGATCACTAGCTGGACACAGAAAGACAAAATTATGACTTGAGCAACCAATTCTATAATGAAGGACAAGTCCCATGTGCCACACATTAAGGGACATACACATCCACGTGCACCACCATGCCCAGCTTCAAAAGCCATCCTTGGAGGATTTTTTGTTGAGCATGTTGCTGATCCCCTGTTCAGAAAGAAACAGTACTTAGGACATCATGTTTTCTACTCATTCTGTTGCTGTCCCCTTGGTAGTGTCAAATACCATGGGATTGCAGGTTTCTGCTCTTTGGATTGAGCACCTGTCATTCAAAAATTTGGATGGATTCTGTAAACACTGACACTGAGCTATTCAGCAGCCCAAACACCCCCAGCGTGGAATCCCCAGTCGCTTCAAAAAAGCACAAGAATTCACAGAACAGTCCAGGGTCAGCCACTCACTTAAGCAGTCCTCAGGTTTGGTCACCTGCCTCTACACTGTTTCAACCTAGAATTACAGCTTTGGAGGCACACAGTGGTTCTGTGTTCTCTCCATACACCAAGCACAAAACAGCCACACCATCCTATGCTTCTCATGTTGAGTAGTTGGTGTTTTTCATCAAGAAATCCATGAAGTACGAGCTGGGGAGTAGGTACAGTTCAAAGTGCTTGCCTTGTGAGAATGAGAAGCCAACCTTAGCCACCCAGAACCCATGTGAAAATCCAGGTGTGATGTCACCTGCGTGTAATCCCAGTGCTGAGGAGATGGAGACAGAGGGGTGGATGCCTGGGGCCTTCTGGCCAGCTGACCTAGCCTACTCACTGAATTCTAGACCAATGAGATACCCTGACTCAAAAATAAAAAGGAATGTTCCTGAAGACCAACACCTCCATATTCACGTCACACACACACACACACACACACACACACACACACACACACACACACACTCAATGATCAAAGCAGATGGCAAGGTCACTTCTTAGGAACAATGAGGTGGGCTAGGTAGCCTGTTTCATTCTAGGCAGGCAGCCCAGGCCTCAACTTTGACTGTGCATCCCCAGCCGATGCTGGGCAAGCAAAACCAAATCTTCAGGGTGTGGCTAAACACACTTTAAAACCTGCAGTACCACTGACCCAGGCCTTTCTCAAAGCTGGCTTCTATAAAGCATTCAGATGTCAATGGTACAGCTCTAAGCAGACAGGGCAAGGTTGGTCAAGTCAAGCATTCAAATAGTGCCAGGAGTTGTCTCACTGGATGACACCTGGTCACATCCACCAGATCCCAGAGAGGATCCAGCAACAGTGTCCTTTCTTCCCCACAGCCACCAAAGCAAGTAACACAGAAGCCTTGAGTCCCTGGTGACTGCAATTCTTCCTGGTTACATAGTAGAGTTCCAAGGCTACCAAAACAGGCACCTTCTGGGGAGGCTGGGGCATGGCACCCTCCTCTGGCTGTGCAGCCCTGCCATCTGTCATCAAGGGCTACAGAGAAGCCACCCTCCACCCTAAGCTGGGGCTGGAGGCAATTACCTGTGATTGATAGCACTAAATATGAAACCACATGTACCTCATCCAGGAAGCATGGAATCGGGAGGCACATTGTTCGTGGGGGAGATGAATGGAACTCAAGATAACCTTGGCAAATTAGACATATGTTAGCATGGAGCTTTGTCAGTAAGCAGGCTATAAATTACAGACATATTGTAAGTCCATAAACTCTTCTAATGAATTGAATGGCAGTGGTAATCCCGAGCGGAACATACCGCTTAACCTTCCTCAGAAGTTAGCCCTGGGGCCTCCAGCAGGCAGCCAGCTGATGCATTGTGAAATAGTCATTAATACTCTCTCAGAGAGCTTGTGCTGCAAGACAAACTAGACAACTTCCCTGTACTTTCTGCATTTTTAGAAACAAAAGAGCTTGTGTGCAGTTCCATTATTTCAGAGTTAATTTTCGAGGGTCCTCCCGGGGACACAATCATCATTATCATTCTCTTTTCTTTGCCTTGACCCTATTGACCCTGCCAAGGGCATGGAAGGCCTGAGATCCTCTGGATCGTGCATTTCTGGGTGGTTACTGGACACAGCGTGGGGCATGCAAGGCTCCTTTCCTAGCCCAGGAAAGGAGCTGTGATTCTACACACAGGCACTACCTGTGGTATCACACTCAGTAATGAAGGGAATCTATAAACAAACATAAGATACCAGGCAGAACTTAGAGGCTTCTGGGTCCTTTCTGATAGAGGAATGACATGGTGGCAGCTAAGGCAATTCCCCCAATTCACTGCACATTCTAGTTTACTCATGAGGAGGAATAGCCAACAACTCTGTGTTGGTCAAAGGCAAACTTTAAATTCAAATGGGAACATTAAAGGTAATATACAATTATGTGACTGTGTTGATTCAGTAAAGACATTCTTTGCTTCTTATTCAAATGGAGGCAAAACAAGTCAGAGCCAATGAACATATAGTTATCATATAACACAGGTATAGCCATTGGTGCCAGTGTTAGAAAACTAGAATTTTGCAAATGAATTGCCCTTGTATATGTGTGTTTTCTCTTCTAAGGGGTCTGCTAAATCTGGGTGTTAAATGAAAGTGAGACAGATGTATTTGACTGTGGCTGTGGACATCTCCTCCTGCCAAATACCTACAGCTCACGATCCTTACCTGACATTTGACAGCTGCAGGTTTACAGGGTAGATCTGAAAGACAACTTTCTCTGCTTCTAGAAGAAGGTGTTTAGAGATGTCACTGTCAGAATGAACCACAGTGTTTCCTACACCAATGGGAAGATGAGTAACCAGAATCCAGTTTTACACAGTCTACTTACATCTGAAGGATGATCTGCAGGGAACTTGAGGGGAAAATGCCCTAAAACCAGCCATTTCATTAACTGTGTCCATTAGGGGATCTGAGTGACTTACTTTTTAAAATCTCATCCAAGATCTATGAAGAAGAGACTTTGTGCCCAACCCTGAGTGGGATAACCTTCTCACTGTCTTCGGCTCAGAGAACATAAAAGAAGAGGAGGAGGAAAGAATGTAAGAGCTGGAGGATGGGGAGGAGAGCTGTGCAAGCTTCGTGACCTGAAATAGTTCTCACACTCATCTCTAGTTACCTGCACAAGGTCAGTCTGGCCCCATGCCTTACTGAAGAGCAGTTAATAGCGCTGGAGGTGGGGGAATCACTCTGTTTTGAATGTGGTAGGATGGTCATATTCCAGTGGATGGCTGCATACCCATGCACAGATGGGCAGCTACTTGGACAAATCAGGTAAGTCAAACCAAACCAACATCCCCTCCCTGGCAGGACCACAGGATTCAGTCATTCCTCCCCCCTCCAAGTCCCTGGCAGGCAGCCTGTCTGTCTAACATCACTGAGTTCATGACCACATTGAGTTGGCCTTGAGCTGTCACCAGCCATTATGGTAGCATCTCACAGCTAATTATCCTGCATACTGTAGCTTGAACCCATAAAATGGCCATATTACCAGCACAACAGGACTACCTGCCTTGTACTTGGATAGACTCGGGCAGCGGTAGGGACAGCAATGTGATTCAAAGCTCTTTCACTCACTTTACCCAAGTGCAGAGACAATCAGGAGCATCAGCTCTCATGACTCAAAATAATGACATACTCCTGCCTCTCAAGATCCTGGACTCAGCTCAGTGGTTCCATCGGGTAGTGGTTGAGGAGTCTTTGTTGCCTTCCAGGGATTATCTGGGGGCCAGATGGGTGTTCATCATCAATCAATCCCCACCACCCCATCTATCTGTCTGTCTAAAGGACAGAAGAATTTACTCTTTGCTGTGGTTCAGTGCAGGCTTGCTTGTTGCCTGCTGGGTTGCATGCTTGCATGCTTAGTCTCTGAGGCCCTGTGAACTGTGGGTTGCAGAGATGTGGTCTGCTGCTCAGGTGAACAAAGTAGGAACCTTCCCAAGAGCCCCTGTAGAGCCGGGGCACAGAGGTGTTGGGGGCACAGAGGTGGCAGTTCTAATTGAGCGTGCTGAGTGCTTTTCTGTCCTCAGATTCTCCCACTTGACCCCAGCAGGCTGTCTGCTGTGGCTCTGTGATGATCCTGCAAGGCAGGGGGAATCTGGAAGAGTTTTAGGTGTTGAGCCCAAGTTTAAGGAAGTGTCCACTACCTCTTGATGGGGACTCTATCTGTGCAAAGACCACTGCTTCTCAAAGAGTACCAGGCCACAGGAGGATGGGGACAGCTCACTTTCCCTTCCTCAGACTCATGCAGCATCTGTCACATCCACAGGACACCTGGAGATATTTGGGTTCAAGGTGGTGGAGTAGCTCATACATCGGAGAAGCAATCTGGAAATGTGGGGTCGGGCTCTGAGATTGATGGTGATCTAGCCAGCAGTCAGCAGCTCATGAGTTCCACTCCAGGAGTAGAGAGACCCTCACAGTGCCAAGCAGCCTCTTCACATGCAGTGTAACACCAGGGATACCAGAAATATATTTCAGGGAGTGCCCACAGTTACTAGTCCTTCCTCAGAGAGACCCTCTAGGCAACACTCCGCTCACACCTGCAGAAGGCAAGTCTGACGTGTCTGATACCATGAGACCTCTGAGGAACAGTTTAAGCAGCTCCTAAATTTCTAACCATGCAATGACCTCCCTGTAAATCAAGACAAATTGGTTCCTTCTTTCCTCAAAATCTTACAGAAACAGTTCCTCATTTAGGAAAACCATAGCCTAGCTAAGAAAGACCATCCATGCCAGCATACCTGACATATGGACGTCCCTGACAGTGTATCTGTGTGGAGACATTGCATGTCTGCATTTGTGTCCTCCCAATGGGTCCTTCCATCCCTCTATGTGTGCAGAAACAGTCTGTGAGTCACTCCTTCAACACACATAACACGAAGTGCCAGCAACGGTCAGCAAGCATGGCCTATGCTTAAACTATCCTCTTCTGTATGCCTGTGACTAACCTGGATGTTTGCATACTGAAATATGCACTATTTTGAAATTGATTTGGCATTACAGTTTATTTAGGCTAATTTCCCATGTTAATTTTAAGATGTTTCCAGGTGTGTTGATTAGTTAACCAGATGTGACATTATGACATTGTTAAGGACAGTGATACCTTCCGTTTGGGGCATGGCTGGTGTATTAGTAATTTTTCTGTTGCTGTGATGAAACACCATGACCGAGGCAACCTGTAGGAGGAAGGGATTGTTTAGTTTTATGGTTTTAGAGGGATGAGGGTACAACACCATCAAGGTAGGGAAGTGTGACAGCAGGCAGGTGTGGTTGGGTAAAATAGCTGAGAGCTCACATCTTGAGCCAAAAGTAGGAAACACACACACAGAGAGAGAGAGAGAGAGAGAGAGAGAGAGAGAGAGAAGAGAGAGAGAGAGAGAGAGAGGAGAGGGAGGGAGGGAGGAGAGAGAGGGAGGGGGAGGGAGGGAGAGAGAATGGTGAGTCTTTTGAAACCTCAAAGCCTTCCCCTATTGACACACTTCCTCCAACAAGGCCATACCTTCTAAGCCTCACCAAGCAGCACTGTGACCTGGGGACCAAGTACTCAAGTGCCCAAGACATTCCCTTCAAACTATCACACCTGGAAACTGTAGCTTTGGAGGGCAAGGGAGGTGTGCCACACCTCTCCAGGAAACTCAGGCTTCTGGTGATAGATGCATGAGCAGCCCCTTAGCTGAAGCAATGAGGCCCCCACAATTCCCTCATGCACCGACTTCACAGAGCTGCCAAGCTCCTGTGCTCTGACACCATCATGCAAACACAGCAAATGCCCAATACTTTTAGCACAGGCCTCATGAGGATAAGGCACTCTTGGAGATATGGAAGAACCGACCTAGGGCCTTTATCCATGGTGCCACAGAGCATCCTTGAGATGTTCCCCACCATAGCCTGAGGACCCTGGCTTTATGAGAGGGTACCAAGCCTGATGCATCACCAACATCCTTCTTTCCCCAAAGAATTAAAAAGTTATTTCAGAAATTCATGTTGGGAAGCCCTCTAAAGTGTGTTGCTGCTTCTACTGACTTACCTGTCACATGGAGGCAGGAGGAACCTGCCTGGCCATCAGAGCCCAACTTACAAAGGCATAGATTCAGTTTTCAGAAGACTAAGATCTTCAAATGCTTTCAGGTGATTCATATCTGTGCAAGAAGACAGAAAGGATGGAAGGAGTGGGCTCCCCAAGAATACAAACAGGCCTCTGTGAGCTCCAGCAGCCATGAGTGTGCACCCTGAGGCCTTCCCAGGTGGAGTATAAGGACCCTCTAACACGCTTTGCATCCTTTTAGTCAGTTGGAGAAGCAACAGGCTTCAGTAGAGACCATGGCTGGGCTTCTGGGAGTAATAGCATGTAAAACCCCAGCCATGTAAGACCAGGCCTGGCATAAGACCCCTCTCTGCAGGTATCCGGGGTAGAGTCATGTGGAAAAGGACCCCAGGTCCTGGCCATCGGAGCCCAGTGTAGTCACCAAAGGTGAGCCAAAACACCACCTAGAGGTCTGAGATCTGTGCCAAGGAGGTGGGAAGAATGGCCATGGGGACAGCGAAGCTCCATTTTTAGATGTCAGGGAAAACAGGGAACAGCCCTGGCTCACTGCACTGCCAGAACAGCATCCTTCAAGTGGTGGTGACCAGGGGCCCACCTTCTATGGCCCTCTCCCAGGTCCCTGATGCCAAGGCCTACCATGGACTACAGGAGGAAGACATTCAGCTCATTCTTTGGGTTTGGCCCTGGATAAAAACCCTCTCCAAGTTCAACATCAACCCCTACCTCCAGCCTGGCTGACATTCCCTGGGTCACTTGTCAGAACCGTGAAGCAGCAAGTCTCACTATAGCCCCTTAACCTTCCTTACCCCGGCTCCTTTGAGGGGCTTGTTTCTGAACACCTCCACCATCTGGGGTGCTCACTGCCTTATCAGACAAGAGAGGTGTCATGGAAAGAGGGTCAGGACCCCTTCAGGGTCAAATAGTCCTTTCACTGGGGTCACCTATGACCACTTTTACATTTTAAATCATAATACTAGCAAAATTACAGATATAAAGTAGCAATGAAATAATCTTATGGTTGGGAGTCAACACAACATGAAGAAGTACATTAAAGGGTCACAGCATTAGGAAGGTTGAGAACCACTGACCTACAGGTGCTAGATACCCGGAATGGTACATCATCATCATCATCATGAGAAGTTTGCATGGCAGAGAGAATGTCTGAAAAGAGCGCAGATCAAACTGTGATAGAATTTAATTCTTTTCAAAGCAAAATGAGATTTTGAAAACTTTGAAATTAAAAAACAATCCTTTAAGACAGTTTGTGTTTCAGCAAATTTATATCTTTATGTCATTTCTCTCCCCAGGGACAGGATTGTACAGCACAGAACCACACTGGCCATCTGCAGAGGACACACACCCTCCTTCTGGACAAAGGTGAGCAACACATGCACTGTGAACACTGTGCCTGGGTCAGACCTGCGTTCAACATGGTTCTAACATGAAAAAATGGTGACACTTTAAAGACCAAAATTAATTTTTAAAATCGCATGCTATTAGTCTAAATAAAGGAGAGTGAGAACATGCAAAATGGCCGGGACCTTTCCACTATTAGATGAAGACAGTGCACAAGTTCCACAGCCTTGGGTTTCTGGTAGCCTTGGCATCCCAGGTCCTGCCCAGGTGGGCTCAGGAGCTAAGGGGAGGGAATACACCCCAGGCTCTATGCAAGCACTGACACTTGGCCTTGGCCTGGATCCTGCTAAGCTTTGGGCAGTGTTGAGATCTTGAAATGAAATTAGCCTGGTGTGTCCTCATCCCAGTGGGAGCCACACAGCTCTACCGCTCTTGTCTTAATGGCATCCTTACTACAAAGATCCAATTGAATAGCCATCTCCAAGACATAGAATTAAATCTACTAGTGTAAATCGATGGAAAGGAAATCAGAACCAAAGGCTGGGTTGTTTTTACAAAGAACCCTGAGCAAGGCAAGTTTGCATGGAGCCTCCTGCCCACCTGGAAACTCCAAGATCAACTTGGCAGGGTCAGGCACACTAATGGATGAAGCAGACTTTGAGAGCAGAGGTTAAGGATGAGGTCCATTACAAGGGAATTGTAGTCTGGCCTGCCCACCTCCCAGAGTGACTAGATATCAGAATGAAGGAACAGCCTCATTCAGAGTCCAAATTCAAATGAAGATACTAGAGTTGTAACTGTCCCCAGGGCCCCTTGCCTAGTACCTTTGTATATGTGAGGTTTAAATACACAGAGTCCTTAGCTCCACAGAGACAATGAGACTGTGGAGGCTTAGAGTTAGAGGCAACAATGTTAGGAGCCAGCCTCTATCTGTGCACCAGGCTCTAGCAGACCTGTTTGGGGGGGGGGCACTCAGCATCTTGTATTACTCTCTCCTTCCCCATTCCTTTAACCCATTCTACACACACACACACACACACTGCCATGTAAAACCATTTCCTAAGTTAATTCATTCTTCAGCACCAAGGCTGACCCATTATTAATTGCTACCCTCCTCCAAAACATACAATTTGCCCATTTTGTTTGTGTGTCTGTGTGTACAGATTTTCAAATGTGTGTGGGCACAAGTGTGCAGATGTGTGTGTTTGTGTACAGAGACCCAAAGATGGGTCTTCTGCAGTTGTCCTATACTTTATTTATTGAGTAAGGTGTCTCACTGAACCCAGAGTTCCCTGGTTCCAGTTAGTCTAGCTAGCCAACCTGCACCAGGGAGTCCAACCGCTGCTTATCAAGTGTCCCACCTGGCCAGGTTTTATATGGGTTCTGGGGTTCCAAACTGCAGTCCTCACCCTACCAAGACAGTGCTTCATCCACTGAGCCATCTCCCCAGAAGGCATGTGACTTTTAAGTGGCCCACACAAACAACCGTTTCAAGCAAAGGAAAAAGTGGAATTGTGAAAGTTCAGCCACCAGAGCTGCTGGATTCCAAGGAGCTGCGTACTGTGTCGCCATCTATGGTTGGTTCTGTGAACTGCAGAATCACTGCTGAGTTTGCACTCAGATCAGCAGGAAGCAGGGCACACAGTTCTAAACACCTCCCTGGCATCTCCCAGTTGGCCCTCTAGTTCCGAGGCTGCAGACTCATGTTCCTCTGCACTGTTGTAAGAATAGGAGTTTTCTGGATGCCGAAAGTAAGGATGGGTAGTGCTGGGCGTGATTTCAGGAAGAAGGGAGCCCAGAACCACTGTGTCATCCCGCAAGGTTAGCCTCTGTTCACCAGGAAAATTGTCAGCAGGGAAAGCAAACTCTCCCAAGCTACTCTGGGGAACATCTGAGTTCCTTTAACCTAGAGGGGAAAAAGATTCCACCTTTCCTGGAACCTTGGAGTTGGATGAAATCTCCTGGGGAACAGAAAAGAGCTGGGAGGGTGTATAAAAGGAACTGAGATGCCAGGCGAGAGAGAAAGGATATGAAATATGCATGTGTGTGTATGTGTGTGCCTGTGGCATGTGTGTATGTGTGGAAGTATGTGTGTGTGCATGTGTATATGTATTATGAAGCATCTGCACATGTGTGCCCATGCATGTATAAATGCTCAGGTGCACACACGTGTATAAAGTGTGTGCATGCACATGTGTGAACATGTATGTCTGTATGTGCCTGTGTGCACGAATGCACTTGTGTGCTTGTATTTCTGTGTATGTGACAAATGACTGGCTGTCTGTGTTTTGAAATAGAAGATGTTTTGAAGATGGTTCTTCTTCTGGGGTTGTGAACTTTATGTCTTGAGGACTTTAACAACCTTGGCATCTCTGTTACGACATCTTCAGGTAGAAGGACACCATCATATTAAGGTGAAGTCTCTAAGTGTGACATAAAGCTTTAGTCCCACTTCGCAGGCCTCAGCTGAGGTTCCCTTCTGCTGGTGAGGCTTGGCCTGCAGAGCACACAGCTCGGCCTCCTCTTAGCCCCACACATTTCCAGCACCTTTGTTCTGAGTTTTAAAGAACCTTGACTAATTTACTTTAGCGGAAAGCTAATCCTACACTGTAAGGCTAAGTATAAAACAAGTGACGTTCTCAAGGGGTGACAAAAATGAGCAGGAGGGATCATTAAGTGCTCATTAGCCGCATGTTGTCACGTTAACTATGGGGTGTAACACCAATTTTCTCTTCTTTGTCATTTGCCAACACTATCCCCCTTCACAGAGCAGCCTGGCAATGAGAGGCCTCAGCAGCTGCTCACCCTTCTCTGCCCCGTGGGGGCCCCTGAGCGTTGCTTCCATGGCCATGAGCCCCAGTCAGGGTCGACATTCTGGACCAGCCACTGCCAGATCTGCATGTCCAGGAAACAGTCACATGCTGGGAGAAAGGAAACCTGCTGTAAGGTGTGGATTTAAGTTTAAAGGGTTCTTTGGAGGCTGGAGAGATGGCTTAGCAGCTAACTGCTTGCTGTCCTCACAGAGGACCCAGGTTTTGCTCTCAGCATCTATGTTGGGCAACTCATAACCACTTATATCAATTTC